>NC_051425.1:32503992-32512453 GCF_015228065.2 Penaeus monodon | reverse complement strand
GAGTGAGGGGGTTTGGCGAGGTGATAGGGTCAGAGCATAGAAGGGTGAAAAAGGAGGAAATGAACGAGCAGGGCAGGAGGAAGGAGAGAAAGGGGAGAACGAGGAGAAACGTAGAGGGAAGAGGAGGGTAAAGGAGATGATGAGGGGGCGAAGGCAGAAGAGGATGAGGAGAAGGGAAAGAAGTTAAAAACGGAGGAAAAGGAAGAGGATCAAGAGCAGGAAGAAGAGAGAGGAGACGGAGAACAAGAGGAGATAGAAGAGAAATCGCTAAAGGTGCTCAAAAGAGGGAGAAGAGTAGTAATCGGAGGATGAAGAACGGGAGGTAGAAATGCCATTCTGTTAACAGCACACATGGCTTCGAGTTATGCCCCCCCCCCCTCTTTGTGTGTTTGTGTGTATGTATGCGTGTGTGTATGTGTATTTGTATGTGCGTGTGTGTCGCCACATTTACGCACATGCCAAGAGGCGGGGCACGGACCACGGGAACGGGATAAGGGAGGGGGGGGGGGGTTAAACGTCTCGGCAATCCCGTTCAGATCTGGGCTGCTTCGCGCGAGATAGCCAGGTGGGGAGCGCCGTCGGAGTTTCCCGGGATCGATGGCGAAATCTACGGGGCACCTTATCGCTACTTATCTATGGGGCGGAAAATCTGCGTCTGGCACTTGCGTTTGACTGCCGCTCGGCTTAAGTGGGCTCGGGTTTAGATCTGTTCCCTTTTCTAGGTTTATATATACATTTTTTTTTTCTTTTGATTTTTTTTTTCTATTTTATTTTTTATTTTTTTTTTATTACTGTACTTTGTCTTTACTTTTTTATCTTCTTTTGTAGCATTTGAGGTGTACTGTGTATGTTCAACTGGCTTGTGTTACGGTTGGTTTATTGGTAAAGTTTGTTTTTTTTTGTCTCTCGCGCTATTCTGTTTACCATTATCATTTTCTTTGTTCTCTTGTTTGGCTCTGTATTTTTTTTCTTATTTATCCACTGTTTCCTTTCTCCCTCTTTTGTTGATTTTCTTTTTTTTGTGGTTCTATCATTTCCTCTCATTTCATCTTCTATGTTTCTCGACTTTCCAAGTAATGATGGTAAAAGGTGAAGGGCAAGTTAACAAAATAAATAGATGAATGATATATTAAATTAAATAAAAGTCGTATTACATTTTTTGTGCGACACAAAGCACCTGTTCTGATGTCTGCTCCTTTAATTAATACTAATTATCTCTCTCTCTCTCTCTTCACAGGTACGTATCTTGGGAATTGAATTGTCATCAGGAGAAAAAAAATGATTTTCTTTCGACAAAAGTAGAGGAAGTCAGATGTACTGTAAGTGTACCTTTGCGTTTTGTTTGTTTGTCTTTAAATGCACATTCGTGATCGTTCGTGTAGTCCGGATTCGTATGTGAGCGTGTTTGTATTTGGGTGCGATTTTGTGTGTGTGTGTGTCTGTCTGTCTTTCTGTTTGTCTTTGTCTCGATGAATTTATGTCTTATGCATGTACGTTGTATGCAATGTGCGTGTGTGTGTGTGGGGGGGGGTGTCTGTGTCTGTCTGTCTGTCTGTCTGTCTTAGTATGTGTGACCAAGTGGCTATTATTTGTTTCCCAAACCCTCGGGTAAAAGAAAATTGTCCACATAGCCACAGAAAATTAATTTTCTTTAACAAATACTTATGGCGTCTTTGTTGTTGTTGTTATATATAGCATTACCATATTCATCATTACCATCTCATTATTACCTACACTCTTCCGCTGATATCAACTCCTGCCATCACAATTATCATCGTTATAATCATTATCACCATCATTACCATCACCATCATTACCACCACCACCAACACTATGATTACCACCACCCTCACCATCATTATCACCATCATCACCATCATTACCACCATCATCACTATCTTACCACCATTATCACCATCATTACCATCACCATCATCACCATCCTCTCTCAAAGGGCTTGACCTGAACCCTGAACCAGACGAAAGGGAGAGAGAAAAAAAACACCCGAGTAGAAACGAGCGGAGCCGAGCGGAGCCGAACCCCCCCCCAAAAAAAATACTCGGAAAAAAGGCATACGAGTTGACTTCCCAAGTTCCGCACGAAAACGCCAAACGACGTTCATTATAAAACATTTCCTCGCTTTATAATGAAGTTTCCCGTTGCTCATTGAGTGACGATGGAACGCTTTGAAAAGGAGCGTGAGAGAGAGAGAGAGGGAGAGAGACGGGGAGAAAAAAAAAGAAAAAATGATATGAGGGATAGGGTGGAGGGGAGGGGTAAGGGGAAAGGGTTGGGTAGGGGGGAGGAGGTGGCAGGATGCATAATGGCATTGATTAATGTGTTGTATGAAGGTAATTTTCACGTAACAAAAGAGCTGGCGCCGGAGGAAAAAAGGAGGCCTACATTTTTCACGAAACTGAAAACGCACCTGAGTCGGTGAGAGTGAGTCTCTCTCTCTCTCTCTTTCTTTCTCTCTCTCTTTCTCTCTCTCTCTCTCTCTCTCTCTCTCTCTCTCTCCTCTCTCTCTCCCCTCTCTCTCTCTCTCTCTCTCTCTTCTCCCCTCTCTCTCTCTCTCTCTCTCTCTCTCTCTCTCTCCTCTCTCTCTCTCTCTCTCCTCTCTCTCTCCCCTCTCTCTCTCTCTCTCCTCTTTCTCTCTTCTCTCTCTCTCTCTCTCTCTCTCTTCTCTCTCTCCCCTCTCTCTCTCTACCTTCTTTCCTCTCCCCTCTACTCGCCCTTTCCTTCACCTCTTCATTTTCCTCCCTTTCCTCCCTTTTCCCTCCCTTTCCTCCCTTTTCCCCCCCTCCCACCTATCTCCCTCCTCTTCCCTCCTTTCTTCCTCCCCGTCCCTCCTTCCTCCCTCCCATACCCCGTCCCCTTCCCCCTCCCCTTCCCCCCTCCCCTTCCCCCCTCCCTTCTCCCCTCCCCTCCCCCCCTCCCTTTCCTGGCCAGGCATTGCTATCATCAACATCATAATCATCATCATATCATCATCATCATCATCATCAACATCATAATCATCATCATCATCATCATCATCATCATCATCATCATCATCATCATCATCATCATCATCATCATCATCATCATCATCATCATCATCATCATCATCATCATCATCGTGCATCCCCTTCCTTCTTCACCTAATCTTCTTTTTAACCCTAATCCTTCCCCGCACATTTTCTCCCTCCCCCCTCTCCCATCCTAGCCCCCCCCCCCTCTTCCTACCTTCCTATCTTCATACTTTCCTACCGCCCCAGCCCCACCTTCGTTCCTATCCTCCCCCACCCACCCCCAATATCCTTTTCTACCTTCCTACCTTCCTACCCTCACCCCTCGCCCCTTCCTCCTACCTTCCCCACCACGCTGGCTGGCTGGCTCTCGGGCACTGGCACTGGCACCCCATTCCGCCTCCCTCCTTCCCTCCCTCCTTCCTTCCCTCCCCTCTCTTCCTCCCCCTCTCCCTCCCTCCCACCCCCTCCCCCTCCCTCCCTCCCTCCCTCCTCTCTCTCTCTCTCTCTCTCTCTCTCTCTCTCTCTCTCTCTCTCTCTCTCTCTCTCTCTCTCTCTCTCTCTCTCTTTGTGCCAGCGTGCAGACGAAACAATTACCAATTAACGAGCTGGGCAAGGCAAACAGAAGCAGGCGATGGAAGGCCTTTTGTGAGAGGAGACACGTCACCGGGGGAGGGGGAGGGGGAGGGGAGAGGGGGAGGGGAGAGGGGGAGGGGAGAGGGAGAGGAGAGAGGGAGAGGAGGGGGAGGGCGACTTTTGAGGGCGGCGAGTTTAATTTGTTTGTGATTAGAGGGGGGGGGGGGTAGGGAGACGGGTAGGGGTGGGTGGGGGGTAGGGAGGGAGGGGAGGGGAGGGGATGGAGGAAAGGAGGAGGGAATGTTTGTTTTAAGTTCTTACTGTTTTATTATTTTCCTCCGCCTTATCTTTCTCCACTTTCTTATTTCATTTCTTCCACGCCCCATTCTTCCTGGCCTTTCAGATCTGCCTCTCTGAAGGGGTAGGGGAAGGGGGGAAGGCGAGGGGAAGGGGAAGGGGAGGGAAGGGGAAGGGAAAGAGATAACGAGGCCCTTCAGCATCGGTTTGTATTTACTTATATTGAATATGCAGAGTAGGCTGGGAGAGGCGAGGGAACTACGAGGCTGCGGTTTCACAGTTTCTACACACGCAGACACGCACACGCACACGCACGCATTCTACACACGCAGACCACGCACACGCACACGCACACATTCGCACACGCACACGCACACATTCGCACACACACACGCACACATTCGCACACACACACGCACACATCCGCACACACACGCACACATTCGCACACACACACGCACACATTCGCACACGCACACATTCGCACACACACACACGCACTCAAAGACGACCATACAGCACGAATGTTTCTGTGAGATTTTTTTTTACCCAGTTCCCCTCCTCAAGATGTGAGAAAACGGTGATAAACTGAGGAAAGTTAGAATAAGAAAAATAAACATTTCCCCCCATTTATTATTGTTTCCTTTTTTTAAAAACTACTAAAATAGGTGAAAGGAAAAACACTTAAGTCAGAGTATCTCCCGTTTTTTTTTTTTTTTTTTTTTTTTTTTTTTTTTTGTTGGGGGGGGGCGCCGGAAGTTAATCTGTCACGGTGACTCTCCTCCCCCCTCCCCCCTCACCCCCCCCACCCGCGCTGGGACACAAAACGGCCTCTTTCCCCCTTCTCCCTACCCTCTCCCCCTCCCCCTTTCCCCTAACCCCTACTCCCTCCCCCTACTCCGAGACTCAAAAACAACCCCTTTTCTCCCTTCCTTTCGCTCTTCTCACCTCTACTCCTCCCCTGCTTTCTTCCTTTTTCCCTTCTATCCCTCGTTTTCCCTCATCTCTCTTTGTTTCCAGTTCCCCTCAGTTCATTTTCCATCCCCTCTCCCCGTCCTCTCTTCTCTCCTTTCCCCTTCTCCTCTATTCTTCTTCTTTCTTTTCTACTCTTTTCTCTTCGTCTCCCGCTCCTCTCTTCTCTCCTCTTCTCCCCATTTCCTCCCCTCTTCTGTCTTTTCGTCTCTTCTTTCCTCTTCTCCCCTTTTCCTCTCCTTTCCTCTCTTCTTTCCTCCTCTCCCTTTCGCCTCTCCTTTTCACCTCTCCCATTTCTCTCTTCTCTCCTCCTACCTTTCTCTTCTCCTCTTCCCCTGTTCTCTTCTTCCCGCAATTTCCACGCCATTGTTTGGTCCGCCGTTCCTCGAGGCGCTGACGGGGCGACGAGCGAGACACCTTTTCTCGTTAGCGAATCTCGAGGAGGTGCACCGATAGCGCTCTCTCTCTCTCTCTCTCTCTCTCTCTCTCTCTCTCTCTCTCTTTCTCTCTCTCTCTTCTCTCTCTCTCTCTTCTCTCTCTCTCTCTCTCTCTCTCTCTCTCTCTCTCTCTCTCTCTCTCTTTCTTTCTTTCTCTTTCTCCCCTTCCCCCCCCCATTTCCCATTCTTCCCCCTCTCTCTTTGTCCCCTTTCCCTTAAGAGAGTAAATGGCTGCTTGCTCTCGACGTTCCTTCATATTTTATATCAGCGATCTCTTCTGGGTCCTTTAGGGGGGTCTATCAGCGGTCTTTCAGGGGCCTTTGAAGGTCACGGGATCACGGTTAGGAGGGCCTCTTAATTAGGCCATCAAAGACCTCCAAAGGGAAAGGGAGATTTTGAAGGACGGACGAAAGACGCGGATGGAGAGAAAAAAAAAACGGACAAGTAAAGAGGGATGAAAGGAGGAGGAATCGCGGGCAATGTGTCCGAAAGGTCAGCTGGATTCGGCCAGCGTGTAGCGAAGGGGAACTGAAACAAGAAGGCGGCGGACGACCATGGCAACTACAGCTGGCCTACACCGCCTCGGCAGCGAAGACCACGGCAGAAGAACAGCAGCAACTGAATCAACGACCGCCATATCAAAAACAATAACCACTAAAGCAACAAAAACAACCACAACAAAGTCACAACTACAGCACCAATAACAACAAAACCATAACTGCAACACCAACAACAACAAAACCACAACCGCAAAACCAGCAACAGCAAAACCACAACCGCAACACCAACAAAAAACAACAACAAATCAGCTGCAACAACAACAGCAACAAAACTGCTCCATCAGCAACCACTCAAAACAACAACACTGCTGCAACAGCAACCAAAGCAACAAAGCTGACGAAGAGCAGCGACAGCAGCACCGACTGCGTGGGAGAGGGCGAAGAGGCGTCAAGAATGGGCTCGAGAGGGCGCGAGTGGCAGGGTCTTCGAGGGCGAGAAATATTGGCAGGTTGTTTTAAGAAGTCTGTGGCAGCATCTACGGTTTATTTAGTTTTTCGAATGCTTTTGTCTATTATTTGGATATTTGTTTTACTGTTATTAGTTGTTGTTTTTGTATGTGTGTGTGTGTGTGTTTGTGTGAGAAAAAAAGATATCGTGGTTTATTTTTAAGTATGTTGGTAACCGTTGCATAGGAAAAATATTCCTGTTTTTTGTGTTTTTTGTGTTTATTAATGGTAATAATGATAATAATAATGGTAATGATAACAATGATAATAAAAATAATTATAATGATATTAATAATAACAATAATAATAATAATAATAATAATAATAATAATAATAATAATAATAATAATGGTTGTAATAATAATCATAATAATCATAATAATGATGATGATGATTATTATTAATTATTATTAATTTTTATTATCATTATCATTATCATTATCATTACCATTATTATTATAGTAACAGTAATAATATATGATACGACATGATATAATAATTATATGAATTTTCTCCGCCAAAGACACACACACGAGTGTCTTCTCTCCATGGCCTCAAATTTGAAACTAATTTACAATAATGTTTGTCCGCGTTTCAAGTGGCGTGGCGAGCCGTGTAAACATCTTTGTCGAGACGTCAGTTCCAGCGGAAAGCTCTTGCCGGTCCGCGAGGAGGCGCGAAGAAGCGACACTTGCCTGCACATACATAGACACGTACACGTACACGTACACGTACACGTACACGTACAAATACATATGCAAAAACAAACACAAAAACAAACACAAAAACAAAACAAAAACAAACACAAAAACAAAAACAAAAACAAAAAAAAACAACAAAAAACACACACACACACACACACACACACACACACACACACACACACACACACACCCACACACACACAGAGCTAGCATATTTTCTAAACGGACTACAAAACAAGTACACAATACAAGAAACAAAAAATACCCTATAACAAAAAAACACACTCCCTCACGACAGAACGAGACACAGACACACACACACGAAGAGAGTAGAGATTACTAGATGGAGTTATTAAGAGTAGTGAGGAAGAAGAGAAAATATACTTTTGTTAGTTAAAAGACACGAGAGAGAGAGAGAGGGAGAGAGAGGAGAGGAGAGAGAGGAGAGAGAGAAAGAGAACGGACGAGAAAGGAGGAAGAGAGAAGTGGGGACGGGAAGGAGCGAGATATTAACACGACCTTTTGGACTCAAGGGAGGAAAAATATGTCTGACACTCGAAAACCATTTAGAATAAATATATATAGGTACTAAAGGCGTGAAAAACGAGGGGAAGGGAGAAGGGATGGAGGAGAGATGATAGAGGAGGGAGGGTAGTGAGGTGAGAGAGGAAAATGGAAGAAAAAAGAAGAGAAATGGAGATACAGATACAGACAGATAGATAGATATGGAAAGGCATAGAGGAAGGGAGGGAGGGAGGGAGAGAGATAAGGGTAGAGAGAGAAAGAGAGCGAAAGAGCGAGGGAGGGAGAGAGGGAGGGAAGGGAGAGGGTGCGCACTCGTTTATCAAAGGGTGTTATGCTAACGTCAGTCGGGCATGTAAGTGTGTGTCCCAAGAAGGTGTCAAGCGAGGAGTTTAAGTGTTTGGGGAGCGTGTCACCTACTGTGTCATATGGGGGTTAACTTCGGCGTGTTTTTTAGATAACTAAAGGGATTTAGGGAGATGGGGGAGGAGGGGAAGGAGGGAAGGGAGGTAGGGGAATAGGGAAGGGGGAAGGGGGGACAGGAAAGAGAGAAGAGAGGGGAATGGGAAGAGGAGGAGGGAATAGGGTGTAGGTGGGGAATGGGGAAGGGGAGGAGGGGGAAAGGGGTGTAGTTGTGGAGGGTATATAGGGTTCGTAGGTTCCTGCGGAGAAAGGGAAATGGGGATAACGGTGATGATGGGAATAAATGATGAGATTGGGAAAAGGGAAGGGGAATAGGTGTAGGGTGGGGGAGAGAGGGGTACGGAAGATCATGAGAGGCAGAAGTGAGACTGATGGTGGTGTAAGAAGGGATGAAGGGGAAAGGAGGGGAGGAAGGAGGCAGTATGGGGAAGGGGAAAAGGGGTCAGGGAGAAAAGGGGAGGGAATCCCAGAGTCAGGTGGTCTACGATCTTACAAGACTCGTAATTGGCGGAGAC
>NC_051425.1:32471492-32498992 GCF_015228065.2 Penaeus monodon | reverse complement strand
CCTCTCTCCTATTCTCTCTCCTCCCCTCCCCTCCTCTCCTATTCTCTACTCTTCTCCTTCCCCTCCCTCTCCCTCTCCTCTCCTCTCCTCTCTTATGTAACTATTTGTAAATGTTCGTGCGCGTGTGTGTGCATGCGTGCGCATGTTAGTTAACAGGACAAGCGCTTGAAGAGACTTTGTCGCGGGCCAGACGCGGCAGAAGGACACCAGGGCACGTCCCTCAGGTAAAGGTGAAGGGTCATGAGGATAGAAGGGGGTGGGGGAAGGGGAGGAAGGTGGAGGGACGGGGTTGGGAGGGTGGCGGAGGAAGGGGGAGGGGAGGGGTGTGGAGGAAGGGGTACGTTGAGTAAGGCGGAGGGGTGGGTGGGGACAGCAGGGCGTAGGACACCCCCCAGACCAGGGACGCGCACCGGGTATGAACGCAGGCAGAAGAAGGCCCTGTGAGTGACGGCGTATATGACATCATGACAAGTCGGAACGGACGGGGAGGGAAGAAGAGGGGGGGGGGAAGAAGAAAGAGGATGAGGGATGGGAGGAAGGAAGAAGGTTGGAGGTGAGAGGATGAAGTGCATAAAGAAAGGGGATAAAGTGATGAGAGATACAGACACATAAACAAGAAAGATTTAGATATAGACTAACATAGGAATAAACCAAGAGAATGGAGTAGGCGGAAGGACAGAGAGGCAGAGAGAGAGAGAAAGGAGAGAGAGAGAAGAGAGAAGAAGCGAACGAACGTGATAACGACAGCCCGACCTTGCAGCTTTTTGAACGAAACCCAACCGCAGGAGCGTCACCTTGGGAATACCTCGCATCCTTTCATCTTTTATTTTGTTTATGCCTCGTAACTCTGCTTTCCTTATTGTTATTAGTGCGAATAATTGAAATGTGATTGACGGCCTTAAAGGGCTCGGATGGAGGCGCTTCGTCGTCTTGGAAGGGAGGAGGGGAAGATGGGCGATGTAAATGGGAGGGAGAGATAAGGGGAGGGGATGAGAGGGAAGGAGGAGGTAAGTGAAAGAAGTAAAATGGAAGAAGGGGGGAGGAGAAGGAGGGAAGAGGAGAAGGTGAAGGGGAGGAAGGGTGATAGGAGGGATGGGTAACGGAGAAACGGAGACAGAGACAATAGAGATAAGAGACTGTGTGAGAGAGAGGGGGAGAGAGAGAGAGAGAGAGAGAGAGAGAGAGAGAGAGAGAGAGAGAGAGAGAGAGAGAGAGAGAGAGAGAGAGAGAGAGATAAAAGACAGGCAAGCAGAGAGGCAGAGAGAGAGAGAGAGAGAGATTGAGGTGGGAGAAGTGATAAAAAGAGGAGAGGTTGTGAGAGGGAGAAAGACAGAGAAACTAAACAAACACACGAAAAGTAAGAAAGTCAGAGAGAAGAACGAAGAGACGGAGAGAGGCATTGAGATAAGAATAAAGAATGAGTGGGAAAGACCGATAGACAGACAGTGAGACAGGAAGAGACGGGGGGGCGAGAAAGAGATATATATATAGAGATATGAAAGGTAGAAAAATTTAGTAAGAGGAGAGAGACAAACAAATACAGACAGACAGAAGAGGGAGATTGGTAGGAAGAGGAGGAGGAGGAGAAGGAGAGAGACATAAAATAAATAAAAGGATTAGCAGGGAACAGCCGGTGGACTGACTGGTGCGTGTAGTAGCCAAGAGCTTCTGTAATAGGCAAGATCAGGCACCATTCATGGACCATCTGTGCTCGACGAGACCGATAATTCTCCGTCTTCAACCACCTGTGCATGGCAGAACTCGATATCCACTTCACACGAACCACCTGTGCATGATAGAACCCGACGGTCACCTCTCCTGAACCCTCCATGCAAAGCCCACTTGAATACCACTTCTCATGAACCGCCTATGCACGGGAGAACCCGCGGCGGTCATTCCGCACGCATGCTCTGAACCACAGGTCGGCTGGAGAACCCCCGTCCACCGCCGTGGTTCAGAACCCGCAGTCACCGCACGCACGCACGCACGCACGCACACGCCCACTCTTGACACACACGCTAACCCTTTCGAACGAAGAGATGAAGGACTCCTCGCCAATTGCTTTGTCGTTACACAATTTTATGGGTTACACATTTTTTATGGGTTGGTCCTTGGTGCTCTCGTGGGTGTTGTGTTTGCTCGGGGGTGGGGGCGGGGTGGGCATGGGGTTGACGGGGGCAGGGGTGGGGGTGGGCATGGGGTGATGGTTGCGGGGGTGTCATGGGGTGATAGGGGAGGCATGGGGACGGAGGCGGGGGGTAGGGGAATGATGAGGGTAGGGGACTGGGCAAGAGGAGATGAGAATAAGGGTGGGCATGAGGTGATGGGGGGCAGGGGAGAGCATGGGTGATGGGGGTAGGGTTGGGCATGGGGTGACAGGGGTGGCCATGTGGATTGGGTTTGGGAAGGGGGAGGGGGAGGGAGAATAAAGAGGGTGGCATGGGGTGACAAAAGTGGGGGTGACGGGGGTTGGGTACAGTTGGAGAAGAGAGGAGCAGTGTGGGATGGGGAGGATTTATGTTAGGGAGGGGTATAGGATAGAGAGAGTGAGAGAGGGAGAGAGAGAGAGAGAGAGAGAGAGAGAGAGAGAGAGAGAGAGAGAGAGAGAGAGAGAGAGAGAGAGAGAGAGAGAGAGAGAGAGAGAGAGAGAATGAGAGAGAGAGAATGAGAGAGAGAGAGAATGGAGAAGAGAGAGGAATGAGAGAGAGAGAGACGAGGGAGGACATGGCAGAAAAGAGAGAAAGCCCAAAAGAAGTGCGAAAGGAAGGAGGGAAAGGTGGAAATCCCCGAAACTCCCACAGCAGGAGGAGGAGCAGACGCGAGAAACCGGAGGATCAAGGGGAGTATCCCGAAGAAGGCGCGGAAGGTCGTGAGTTCGGACGCCTCGGCAGGTGAAGTGTCCCCTAAGTTTGATCCCAGGGGCCCAGGAGGCGGCTTAGGCGCGGGGGAAACTTCTGACGACGGAGGTGAAGGTGGGGCGGCTAGCGGGGTCGAGGGAGGGTTGGGGCGTCGAGCGGGAGGGGGTAGGGGTTGGGGCGTCGGGAGGGGGGGAGGGTTAGGGGTACGAGGTTGAGGGTCTCATTGCTCTGTTCTCTGCTTTTTTCTCCTTTTCATTTTTTTCCCCGACTCCTTCGTCTCTCTTATTCTCTTTCCCCTTTTCTTATCACATTCCCTTTCGTTTCTCCTTCCTCCTCCTCTCCCCTCTTCTGCCTTCGCACTCCTCTGTATCCTTTTCCCCTCCATTCCTCCTCCTCTCCCTTACTCCCCCTCTTCTCTCTTCCTCCCCTTCTCTCCCCCTCTTCCTCCTACATCCACCCTTCTCCTTCTCCTCCTCCTCCTCTCCTTCTTCTTCCCCTCCCTTCCTCCTCCTTCCCTTCCCCTCCTTCCTTCCCCTCCTTCCCTTCCCCTCCTTCCCCTTTCCCCTTCCTCTTCCCCTCTTCCCCCTCTTCTCTGCCTCTCTTCCCCGAAACGCCTCCCAGAGGATCCGAAGTTTGGGCGGAGGTGTCACAGCGAGCACGGACGCGCGTAACTCAGGCGGGTCCGGCACCCACCTTGGGAGTGCCATCTTACCCTTGGGAGTGCCATCTTATCCTTGGGAGTGCCATCTTATTCTTGCGAGTGCTATTTTTGCCATCCTATCATTATGGGTGCCATGTTTTGCCATCTTATCCTTGCGAGTGCTATTTTTGCCATCTTATTCATTATGGGTGCCATTATCCTTATGAGTGCTATTTTTGCCATCCTATCGTATGAGTGTCACTCTTGCCATCCTATCAGTAGTATAAGTGCCATGTTTTGCCATGCTATCTTTATCCTATCCTCTCATCTCTGCGATGCTACCCTGTTCGATATTGCATCTTCATCAGAACTGCTGCATGATGTTGAAAGCTTGAATTTTAAATATTTCCTTGTGGAGTAAGTCGTTCCTATTCATATAAAAAATATATATTAATAGGAGGCCAAGAAGGAGACGAAAGAGCGTAGGACTAGAGGAGAAGAAAGAATGAGAAGAGAGGAGGAGGAGAAGAACTGGGATTAGGAGTAAGATAAGAAAAAAAACAAAGAAAAAGAAAATGGATAAACAGAAGGAGGAGGAGTAGGAGTAGAAATAGGACCGGAGTGGGAGGAGGCGTGGGTATTGGGGACGTGGGATTGATAGATGAGCGGATAGACAGACAGGCAAATTTGAAACGGAGACAAGCAAAGATTGACATTCTTACAACTGACTGCGACCTTTGCTCCGAACTTCCATTCTTCATTTTCCTATCATTCCTTCGGCTTCCCCACTCCCACAAACGCCTACTCCCACACCATTTTGCCCTCCCCTCTTCCCCCCACACTTGCTCCCACACCATATCGGCCTTTTCGCCCTCCCTCAACACTTGTTCCCACACCACTTCGCTCCCTCTCTCTGGTTCTACCCTTGCTCCCACATCACTTTGCCTTCTCCCGCTCTCTCCTTTCAGTTCTCCCTCTCTCACCTCCCTGCTCTCCTCCCCTCTTTTCTCTCTCCTTGCCTTATCTTCCATCTCTATCATTTATTTCTCCTCGAGCCTATTTTCTCCCGTCTGTTAATCCTCTCCCCTTCTTCCTCCTATCTCTTCATTCCTCAACTTTCCTTCCCTTCCCTTCTCTCCCTTCTTCCCTCTCATTCTCTTCCCTTCCCTTCCCTCTCATTCCCTCCCCTCCCTTCCCCTCCCCATTCTTCCCTCCCCCTCCCCATTCTCCCCTCCCCTCCCCTCCCCTCCCCGCCTCTCAGCACCTCGTTGCGGGAGTAACAAGCTATGGGAACGGGCGGTTGTGAGCCATAAGCCTCGTCCACTCTTAACCGCGATGGAGTGCAGAGACCCCGAGTTAAAAGCTGTCGTCCACCACTCGCCTGGATGGAATGGGTCTTCGTCGTGTGCGGTGTTTGCGTTTCTTATCTCTATCGCTCTTTCTCTTTCTCTCTCTCTTTCTCTTTCTCTTTCTATTTCTTCTTCTCCTTCTCCTTCTCCTTCTCTTTTTCTCTTTCTCTTTCTCTTTCTCTTTCTCTTTCTCTTTCTCCTTCTCCTTCTCTTTCTCTTTCTCCTTCTCCTTCTTCCTTTCTCTTCTCTTTCTCTTTTTCCTTTTCCTCTTCTCTTCTTCTTCCTCTTTTTCTCTCTCTCTCTCTCTTCCCCTTTCCCTCCCATCCTTCTTTTCTCCTCCTTCCTTCTTGTCTGGCGCTTTTCTCTTCTCTGCTTCGGACCCCCACCCCCCTTCCTGTGTAGGTTTTTTTCTTGGAAGGGAGAGGGTAGGGGGCAGAGGGGGGGGAGGTGCCACGAGATTGGAAGGGAGAGGGAGAGGAGAATGAGAGAGAGAGAGAGAGAGAGAGGAGAGGAGAGGGGGAGAGAAGAGAGAGAGAGAGAGAGAGAGAGGGAGGGAGGGAGGGAGGGTGCCTCGAGTAGGAAGAGGAGGGGAGGAAGGTATAGGATAAAGGAAGGAAGGAAGGAAGAGGTGGGGAGGAAAGAGAGGGAATGAAGGATCTATGGGGGGGGGGGGTGATGGCCTCCTTTGAACGAGGATGTCTTTTAAGGTGACGTAGTGACGCAAGGGGGAGGGGGAGGGTGGGGAGGAACGGCGAGGTCAGGTGATGGCAGGGTCTCGGGCGTGAGAGATTGGTGTCCTGAGAAACCCGGCGTCGCTTCGCTGCTCCAGGAGGGGGAGGGGGAGAAAGGGGTGAGAGAGAGCGTAGGGGAGGGTGGGAGGAGGGAAGGAAGGAGAGGGGAGCGAGAGAGGAGAGAGAGAGAGAGTGTATGTGTGTAGTGTGGGGAGAATGGGAGAGCAGGAGGAGGGGAGATGGGAAGGGAGAGGGAGGAAGGATAGGGAAGAGGGGTAGTGGGGGGGGTGAGAGAAAAGGAGGGAAGGAGAAGGGAGCTGAAGGTTCTGTAGATCATAAGACCTACCATACTCTGTCTCACATTTTTCTTCTTCTTTTCTCTTTTCACTCCTTTCCCTTTTTCCATTATGTTTTATATATACACATCGCCTCTTTCTATGCTTCATCTCTCTTATCTCCATTTTCTCGCAAGCTCTCCCATTCTCTTGTAATCGCTTTCGTTAATTTCCCCTTCCGACCACACACACGTAAACACAAGCATGCAATCACACTCCATGGTTCCCTGCTGGCGGTGTTCTGGAAAAAAGAAGCCTCTTTGGTGCTCTCCTCTTCCCACTTTCGTTATGTGTGCATAGGGAAAGAGAGGGAGAGGGAGAGGGAGAGGGAGCGGGAGTGGGAGTCGGATGGGGAGGGGGAGAAAAAGAAAGATGGGGAGAGGGAGAGGAAGAGAGAGGGGAGGGAGAGAGAGAGGGGGAGGCAGAGAGAGAGAGGGGGGAGAGGGAGAGAAAGAGAGAGGAGAGTGGAAGGGAGAAGGAGAGGAAAGACAGTTAGACAGAGAAAAATCGATACAGATACAGAAACAGCAACAGAATTAGAGGCAGAGGCAGAGACAGCGACAGAAATAGTAACAGAAACGGAGAAGAGGGAGAGAAGGAGAGTTTGCATGTGCGCGTGCGTGGCAGGAGCTCATTCTTCACAACATGGAGATTCCTGGTGTGTGTGCGCGCAGCAGACGCCCCCGCACTGGCATCCTAAGAAATATTATAATCCTGTTTAAGTTTGGGAGTTTACGCCTTCCTCTCTCCACTCGCCTCTCTCTCGCCTCCTCTCCCCCTCTCTTCTCTCTTCTCTATTCGCTCTCCACTCTCCTCGTGCTTCAAATCTCTCTCCTCGCTCCTCTTTCCTCTCCTTTCTCCTGTCTCCTCTCTCCGTTGCCCGATCTCCTGTGTCCTCTCCTCTATTTCCTCCGTTCCTTCTTTCCCCTCTCTATCCACTTCTCTATCTTCATTCTCGTCTCGCTCTCTCTCCCTTTTCCCCTTCTCCACCTCTCTTTCTCTCCTGTCTTCCCTCTCTCCCTCGCCCCCTCTCCCGTACCCCCCCCCCCTCTACCAGCTTCCTACTGCAGCCTTGTGTTGATTAATCATAAGCTTGTGTGGTTGGTGGGTGGATGGGGGGGGGGCGCGCCAGGAAAAGAGAGAGAGGGAGAAAGAGAGACGTAATGACAGCAAAGAAAAGGGAAGAAGAGAGCGTAGAAGCATAGATATAGACGGAGGAGCCAGGGGCAGGAAGTGAAGGAGTGGGAGAGGAAAAAATGAGAGACGGGAACCGAAGAGGAGGAGGAAAACGAACAGGTCGATGTCAAAGAGGCTCAGCAGATTCCCTTTGGTAACGATATTCGTCTGCTTGTTGTTATTTTAATTGTTATTCTTATCTTTCGTCTTCTTCTTTCTCTTTCCACTGTATCTTCTTCCTCTCTTCTTCTCTTCCGTCACACCTTTCATATCAATCTTCCTATTCCCTTATTCCCCCTCTCCCATTCCCCTCTCTTCTTATTTCTTCCTCCCCCCCCCTTTCCTTACTCTCTCTTCTTCCCCGCCCTTCCGTCAGCCTTCTCTTCTTATCTCTTCCTTCCCTATGTGCCCTCCCGCCTCCCTCCTCTCCCTTAGTCTTTCTTCCCCTCCCTTCCGATACTCCCTCCCTCTCCCCCACTCCTTTCCCCTTTTCCCCCCCTTTCCTTCTTCCCCCTTTTTCTTCTCCCTTCCTTCCTTCCGCGTGTTACTACATAAAGTTTCTGTTCCGGCGGCAGTCGAAAGCCGGCCATTACGCCAAACAATTTTATCAAACCTTCCTTTGTGCGTGGGGCCGATTGTTCTTTTGGATTTGCGTGCGTGAGAGAGGGAGAGAGGCTGAACGAAAGCAAGCATTGGCAGAGCTGTATATATCCCCTCCTCCCCCTTCCCTTTCCTTGATATACCTTCTTCGTTCTCTCTCTCTCGTTCTCCCGTTTTCTCTCTCGCTCTCTCTCTCTCTCTCTCTCTCTCTCTCTCTCTCTCTCTCTCTCTCTCTCTCTCTCTCTCTCTCTCTCTCTCTCTCACGCTTTCACGCTTTCTCGTTCTCTCTCACACACACACACACACACACACACACACACACACACGTGTGTGTGTGTGTGTTTGAAGGTCTTTTGTATTGGGGATAAATGAGCTGTGAACAATGTGGGCGGAAGGGAAGGGGGTAGGGGAGGGGGATTATCGGTGTGGTGATTACGGAGGGGAGGGGGGAAGGGGGGGCAAGGGGAGTACAGTGCGTTCACGTGATTTGAAATGCATATTAGTCATCCGTAATACACATATGAATATTGCAAACGGTGTTTTATAGCTTATGAAGAGCTGGTGCTTCATTAATGAGTTTTCTTTTTTTTTTCTTTTCTTTTTTGTATTGTTCTCTTTATGTATTCTAATATCCGTTTCTTTTCCTTTTGCAGGTATGTCCAGTGGCGGTTGCGGACGACGCGCCTCGGTGATTATGTGTCAATGGGTTCCCTCTCCCCTCCCCTCCCCCTTCCTTCTCCCCACTCCCCTCCCCTCCCCCTTCCTTCTCCCCACTCCCCTCCCCTCCCCCTTCCTTCTCCCCACTCCCCTCCCCTCCCCCTTCCTTCTCCCCACTCCCCTCCCCCCTCCCCTCCCCCTCCCTCTCCCCACTCCCCTCCCTCTCCCCTCCCCCTTCCCTCCCCTTGCCCTCCCTTCTCCCCTCCCCTCCCCTCCCCTCCCCTCCCCTCCCCTCCCCCTCCCCCTTTTTTTCGAGAAGGCTGCATGTCATTGTTGATGGCGATGTTATCTTTATGACCAATTTGTATTTATTATTGCTCTTATTATTTTCGTTTCTATTTTTTTTTTTGTCGCGTCTTTATTTATCTATTTGTTGATTTACTCGAGTTTGTTTTTATGTAGATCTGACGTGAAGTGGATGAGTAAAATAGAAGCACGCAAGAACCACAAAGAACCACAACTAAACGATAACGATGATAAGAATAATAATGGCCATGTTATGAGGGTAACGGTGATGAAAAAGATTACCGTGATGGCTATAATAGTGATAATGATGATGTCCATGACGTACAGTATAGGTGAGGAGACGGGCAAAAGTAATAGAAATGATAACAATAACGAGAATGATAGAGTCCGCGTTGTGATCATAATAACGATCACTGTGATATGAACAACAGTAATACCGGTCATTTGATTCTTGGGATTGTCGTCTTCCCCCCCCCCCCCTCTCTCTCTCTCTCTCTCTTTCCTCTTCTCTCTCTCTCTCTCTCTCTCTCTCTCTCTCTCTCTCTCTCTCTCTCTCTCTTCTCTCTCTCTCTCTCTCTCTCTCTCTCTCTCTCTCTCTCTCTCTCTCTCTCTCTCTCTCTCTCTCTCTCTCTCTCTCTCTCCCTCTCTCTCTCTCTCTCTCTCTCTCTCTCTCTCTCTCCTCTCTCTCTCTCTCTCTCTCTCTCACTTTCTTTCTCTCTTTCTCTCCTCTATTTTTCTCTCTTCCCAGCTCACCCCCCCCCCCCCGCCGCCTCCCCCACCATTTCTATGACTGACAGCTGGGTTGTGAACGCTCTATGAATTACCCCCTGTCACCGGGTCGAACTGTGGAGAGGCCAACAAATTATAGCTGTTGCTGGTATAAATGCAGCGCAGACCGTGTCAGCACCTTTTTCCCCTCCTCCCTCTGCCCTCCCGCTTCCCTCCCTCCTCTTCCTCTTGGCCTCCCGCTTCCCTCCCTCCCTCCTCCCTCTCTCCCTCCTCCCTCTCTCCCTCCTACCTCCGTCTCTCCCTCCTCCTTCTGCCCTCTCACTTCCCTCTCTCTCTTTCCCCTTCTTTTCTCTCATCGTTTTCTTCCCTCCACTTCACTTCCTCGGTTATCCTTCACTTTGCTTTTCTTCTCTCCCTTTTCTCCTTTTCGTTACGAAGCCATCCCTCTTCCTCAGGTTCCTTCTACTCTTCTCTTCTTCCCTCTTAGCTGTTCCTCCTTTATCTCCCTTTTCTTTGTTCCTCTTTTTCAGTTCCCTCCCTTCTCTTGTTCCCTCTTCTCTCTTCTTCCTCCCTTCGCTCACTTCCCTCTTCTTCCGTTTGCTGCCACCCTCCTCCTCCTCCTCCTCCTCCTCCTCCTCCTCCTCCTCCCTTCTCCCTTCTCCCTTCTCCCTCCTCCTTCCTCCTTCCTCCTCCGCCCCCCTCCCTCCCTCCCTCCCTCCCTCCCCATCTCCCCATCTCCTCCGTCCCTCTTTACTCGTATTACATGTCCCGGATGTATGCAATGTAGTAATAATGGCGATGTAGCAAGTATATATATTCGTATCATTTTTACGTAGGGTTTTTGAGTGAAATCGAAGGGGATAGATTGGGAGGAAGAAGGGGAGAGGGGGAGGAGAGGAGAAGGGAAGAGGGGAGGAGAGGAGATGACGTAGGGAGGGGAGAGAGGGAGGGAGGGAGGAGGAAGAGGAGGAGGGGGATTCTTTTGTCTGTCTTTGTTGGTGTTTTCATGGATTGTTTTCGCTTTGCCGGGTGTCTTTCTCTCTTTCTCTCCATCTGTCCCAATGCTGCCCCCCTCCCTATCTCCTTCCCTCCCTCCCTATCTCCCTCCATCCCTCCCTATCTCACTCCCTCCCTCCCTCTCACTCACTCTCTCTCTCTCTCTCTCTCTCTCTCTCTCTCTCTCTCTCTCTCTCTCTCTCTCTCTCTCTCTCTCTCTCTCTCTCTCTCTCTCTCTCGCGAGAGAGAGAGAGAGAGAGAGAGAGAGAGCAGAGCTTTAGATTACGCGGCTCCGTGTGTCCCCCTTTGTGGTATGGCAACTTGTTACAACAGTCACCTGTAACGAAGACACATGGCTAGTCTCTCTCTCTTCTCTCCCCCTCCCCCCACCCCCTACCCCCTACCCCATACCCCCCCTATCCCTCCCCTACACACCCGGCGACTGTGTTCCCCTGGGTCGTGTAGTCGTTAAGCCGCAGTCGCAGTCGTTAAGCCTACGAACGACTTTCTCTCTGTTTGAGTGATATGGGTGCGTGTGCTGTGCTGTGCTTGCTGTGCTGTGTGGATGATATTTGGTTCGTGGAATGGATGGATGAATGGATGGATATGTGTGTGTGTGTGTGTGTGTGTGTGTGTGTGTGTGTGTGTGTGTGTGTGTGTGTGTGTATGCGTATGTCTGCGTCTGTATGTGTGCGTGCGTGCGTGCGTGTGCGTGTGTGTGAGTGAGTGTATCAGCCGAGAAGGAAGTAGGAAGGAGGAGGCGGTGGTCTTGCGGTGGTCGTGTAGCCTCGCCTTGCGTTTGCCATGAGGGTCGTGGCCGCTGGAGGGCAGTGGGGGAAGGGGGAGGAAAGGAAGGGGTAGAAGAATAGTGGAGGAGAAGGAGGGGAGAAGGGGGGAGTTGGAAGAAAACAGGGAGTTGGGAAAGGGGAAGAGAAGGATTGAAGTCGGAGGGGGGAGGGGCGTAAGGAGGGAATGAGGGAAGAGGGAAGAAAGGAAAGGAGAAAAAAAGAGGAGGGAGGGAGGGAAGGGATGAGCGGGGAAGAATGGAGGAGGGAGGGAGAAAGGAGAGTGGCATGAGGAGCGAATAAGGGAAGGATGAAGGAAGAGAAGACTGAAGGAGGGAGCAAGGAGGGAGGAGGGAGGGGAAAGGAGGTAGGAGGGAGGGGAAAGGAGGTAGGAGGGAGGAGGGCATGAGGAGGGAGGAGGGAGGGGAAAGGAGGGAGGAGGGCATGAGGAGGGAGGAGGCAGGGGGGAAGGAGGTAATTTGAAAATGTTATTGCCCTCCACCGAAGTCTGGTTGGCAGTTACTCCACCTTGACTCGGAATCAACCTTCGCGGTCTACAGTGAGAAGCCACAGAATAATGATAAAGAATGAATAAAGAGGAAGGGAAGAAGGAGAGGGGGGGAATAAGGAGAAGGAGAAAGAAGGAGGAGGGGGAGGGGGAGAGAATGAGGGCAGGGAAAGGGAGAGCGAGAAGGAGAAGGGAAGGGAGAGAATGAGGGAGAGGAAGAAGGAAAAGGGGGGGGGGGAAGAAGAAGGGGAGGAGAGAGAAGAGAGGAGGAGAGGGCGAGGGAAATAAAGAGAGAAAAGAGAAAAGAGAGAGAAAGAACGCCAATTATGTTCAATTATTGGGATAACAAAGGAACTGGGCTGCAACAAATACGACGGCCAATAAATGAATAAACCAGAAACAATGTTGCAAGTAAATGAAGAAGATAAAATAGAATACCGTCTGGTTTGTTTTTTTTTCTTTCTTTCTCTTTCTTTCTCTCTCTCTCTCTTACTTCTCTCTCTCTCTTTCTTTCTCAATCCCTCTCTCTCTCTCTCTCTCTCTCTCTCCTCTCTCTCTCTCTCTCTCTCTCTTTCTCTTTCTCTCTGTCTTTCTTTCTCTTTTCTTTCTTTCTTTCTTCTTTTTCTCTCTTTCTCTCTTCTCTCTTTCTCTCTCTCTCCCCTCTCTCTCTCTCACCTTCTCTCTCTCTCCTCTCTTTCTCGCTTTCTTTCTTCTCTCCCTCTCTCTCTCTCTCTCTCTCTCTCTCTCTCTCTCTCTCTCTCTCTCTCTCTCTCTCTCTCTCTCTCTCTCTCTCTCTCTCTCTCTCTGACGTCATTCACGACTGTATAAATACCATGCAAAAGTTCCCATGGCGTTTTCTGATGTTACTTATTATCAGCCGCTGTTATTTATTGTTGCTGTTCTTGTTGTTGTTGTGTTCTGTTACATGTTGTGTTTTATTGTTGTTTACTGTTATTCGGTGGAGGAATTAAGTTTAATTTTCCTTTCCATCCGACGTGTTTTTTTTTTTTTTTTTTTTTTGTGAAGGTTTTATAGAAACATTTATGGTGTGTGTTTCCCCTTTGGTTTCGTCGGGTTAGATGGTTGGGAGAGAAGGAAGAGAAGAGAGAAAGAGACACAAAAATAGCAGTTGAGATGCGAAATGACAGAAAGATGGAGGGAGAGAGAAAGAGAGAAAAGAGATAGAGAGACGCAGAGAGAGCGAACGAGAGAGAAAAAAAAAGAGAAAGAGAAGAGGCAGAGAAAGAAAAATATCCAGAGCAGAGAAAGAAAAATATCCAGAGCAGAGAAAGAAAAATATCCAGCCAAATATTGCCGCCATGAAATGTCCGAAAGCGTAGCCTCTCTCTTCTCCAATTTCCAAGGCATCGTTAATTCGAATCGACGAAGTGTTACGGACGAGGATGATTTAGCAGGCATTAGGCAACTCTTATTATTATTGATTATCATGATTATTGCATCGTGATGGAGGAGGAGGGGAGGGGAGGGGAGGGGGAAGAGGGGAAAGGGAGGGAAGTGGTGAGAGGGGGGAGGGGGAAAGGGTGATACTGGGAGAGAGGGTGGGGTTAGGGGTGGGGGTGGGGGCTGGAACTGTCCATATTTTCGTTTCGTTTGATAAACGTATCGGGTAATAAACAAAGGTGGGGGGGGGGGGTTGGTATTGCTTATCAATTAGCGGAGTCACGTGGCAAGACCAGAGGCGGCTGGACAGAAGCTGCCATTGCGATGTTTTTCTCCTTCTTCTTCCTCCTCCTCTTTCTTCTTCTTCTTCCTTCTGTTCTTCCTCCTACCCTTCCTCCTTCTTCTTCTTCCTCCTCCTCCTCCTCCTCTTCTTCTTCTTCTTCTTCTTCTTCTTCTTCTTCTACTACTCCTACTCCTACGTATTTTTCTTCTTCTTCCTCTTTTTTTTTCTTCTTCTTCCTCCTCCTCCTCCTCCTCCTACTCCTCCTCCCCCCCCATCCTCCTCCTCCTCCTCCTTCTCCTCCTCCCCCCCCCATCCTCCTCCTCCCCCGTCATCCTCCTCCTCCTCCTCCTCCTCGCCCATCCTCCTCCTCCCCCGTCATCCTCCCCTTCATCCTCCTCCTCCTCTTGTTTTTCCTCCTCCTATTTTTTTAGCTCTGCTTGGAGACGTTGCGTTGCGTGCGTGTATTCTCTAATTATTACTTCTTTTATTGCCGCTGTTCACCCACTCGCGGCGCGGCGGAGTGCTGTAATTGTCGGTGTAGTACAGCATGAAGGGGGGTGGGGTGAATGCGGGGGGGGGAGAAGGTGGAGGACCAGAAGGGGGTTGCGAGCTGGAGGTGGAGGTTGGAGGTAGGACTGGGTGTATGTTAGGGGGGGGGTTAGGGAAGAGTTGGGGGGTGAAGGGGGGAAACCAGAGGGAAGTGGCGAAGGGGGGAGGGGCACAGCAAAAAGGAGGGGGTGGCAGAGGGAGGAGTTAGGGAGGGAGGGCGGGCGGGCAAGTGCATATGGCAGGGTTGGGTTTACACTCTCAAAAAAGTTTTTAAGTTAAGAGTGCTGTATTGGCAGAGGGAGGGAAGGAGGGAGGGAGGTAGGAAGGGATGGAGGGAGGAAGGGAGGGAGGGCGTGGGGTTGGGTTAAAGCTCGAAGCCACTATGCTGGTAGGGGGCAGGGGAAGGGAGAGTGGGAAGAAATTTGCATGCGGTAAAGGGTAAGTTTGCACGGTGGTTAAAGGGATGGGGGTTGTGGTAGTTGGGGGGGGGAGGGGAAAGGTTACAGTACGGTAGCCTTAGCTTGACGGGGGCGGTGGGGGAGGGGGGGGAGGAGAATGTGGCTTGAGGTGGGCATTTTTTCCCCTTGTGGTGGCGAGGGGAAAGTGGGGTTGTGGTGGGGGAGAAAATATATTTCCCCTTTTTTTCTGTGGCGGGGAAAGAGATTATTAAGTAGCCAGGAAAGTTTTATTCTGTGGGTTATGGGAGTTGAGCCGCTGTGGGAAGGAGGGGAAGGGAAAAGGGGAAGAGAAGGGGAGGAAGGAGGGAAGTGAAGCAGAACAAAAGAGAATGATCGAAAGGGAGGCGAAGAGAAAGTAAGAGATGGAATTCATGTGAAGGAACGAAGAGGAGTAAAGGAGAAATAAGGAAAGGGGAGAAGAAGGAATAAGAAACGAAATAAAAGAGGCGAAAGGAAAAGAGAAAAAGGAAAGCCCAGGCGTCAGAGGATCCTCGCGACGGTTGAAGGAAAACATGCCCCAGGAACGCAGCTTCCGGTCCTTATGAAGTAAGCTGAGATGAGCGAGATTTCTCTCTCTCTCTTTCTTTCTTTCTTTCTTTTTCTCTCTCTCTCTCTCTCTCGCTCTCTCTCTCTCTCTCCTCTCTTCTCTTCTCTTTCCTCTTTCTCTTTCTCTCTCTCTCTCTCTCTCTCACCTTCTCTCTCTCTCTCTCTCTCCTTCTCTCTCTCTCTCTCTCTCCTTCTCTCGCTCTCTCTCTCTCTCTTCTCTCTCTCTCTCTCTCTCCTCTCTTCTCTCTCTCTCTCTCTCTCTCTCTCGCTCTCTCTCTCTCTCTCTTCCTCCTCTCTCTCACCCTCTCTCTCCTCTCTATCTCTCTCTCTACTCTCTCTCTCTCTCTCTCTCTCATCTCTCTCTCTCTCTCCTCTCTCTCTCTCTCTCTCTCTCTCTTCTCTCTCTCTCTCTCTCTCTTCTCTTTCTCTTCTCCTCTCTCTCCTCTCTCTTCTCTCTCTCTCTCTCCTCTTTCTCTCTCTCTCTCTCTCTTTCTCTCTCTCTCTCTCTCTTTCTCTCTCTCTCTCTCTCTCTCTCTCTCTCTCTCTCTCTCTCTCTCTCTCTCTCTCTCCCTCGATAGAGATAGGTTAGAGAGAAACATAGTAAATAGCTAGATAGGAGATACACTGCGTAGATAGATGGCAAGGGAGGAATATGGATAAGGCTTTAGATGGGTTGGGAAGATAGATAGATAAGGGGAAGCTGGAGGGAGGAGAGCGAGAGGGAGATAAAGTGGAAGAGAAAGAGGGACAGGCAAGAATACAAACGACAGGTTTAATGCCACGACATGGTAGAGGAAACGCAGGATTCCCTCTTTATCCAGCTGTCTCTCTGTCCTCCCTCCTTTTCCCTCTCGCCCCTTCTCTCCCTCTCTCCCCCATATCATTCCGACCCTCCCTCACACCCCATTATTTCACCCGTATTACCCACCTCTCACCCATTATTCCGGTGGTATTACCCCCGTCAACCGCTATTCCTGTCATTTCTGCCTCTCTATCTCTTGCCCCCCTCCCCTTAGAGCAAATCCAAGGGGGGGGGGGGGAAGGAGAGAATGAAGACCCCTTGTGACCTCCCCTTTCCATCCCCCCCCCCCTTCTGCCCTCTGTCCTTTTCCTCTCTTCGTTCGCGGTGTTTCGTTCGCCTCTGCTTTGTCTCTTTTTCTCCTTTCTCGCTTCTTTCCTTGGGGATTGGGCCCGCGAGGCGACGCAAGCAAGGCAGGAAAAGGCTTTCGAGGCAAGGCGAGGCAAGGCAGGAAAAGGCTTTCGAGGCAAGGCGAGGCAAGGCAGGATAAGGCTTTCGAGGCAAGGCGAGGCAAGGCAGGAAAAGGATTTCGAGGCAAGGCGAGGCAAGGCAGGAAAAGGCTTTCGAGGCAAGGCGAGGAAAGGCAGAAAAGGCTTTCGAGGCAAGGCGAGGCAAGGCAGGAAAAGGCTTTCGAGGCAAGGCGAGGCAAGGCAGGAAAAGGCTTTCGAGGCAAGGCGAGGCAAGCAGGATAAGGCTTTCGAGGCAAGGCGAGGCAAGGCAGGAAAAGGCTTTCGAGGCAAGGCGAGGCAAGGCAGGAAAAGGCTTTCGAGGCAAGGGCAAGGCAGGAAAAGGCTTTCGAGGCAAGGCGAGGCAAGGCAGGAAAAGGCTTTCGAGGCAAGGCGAGGCAAGGCAGGAAAGGCTTTCGAGGCAAGGCGAGGCAAGGCAGGAAAAGGCTTTCGAGGCAAGGCGAGGCAAGGCAGGATAAGGCTTTCGAGGCAAGGCAGGAAAAGGCTTTCGAGGCAAGGCGAGGCAAGGCAGGATAAGGCTTTCGAGGCAAGGCAGGAAAAGGCTTTCGAGGCAAGGCAGGAAAAGGCTTTCGAGGCAAGGCGAGGCAAGGCAGGAAAAGGCTTTCGAGGCAAGGTCGAGGCAAGGCAGGAAAAGGCTTTCGAGGCAAGGTCGAGGCAAGGCAGGATAAGGCTTTCGAGGCAAGGCGAGGCAAGGCGAGGCAAGGCGGAAATGGCTTTCGAGGCAAGGCGAGGCAAGGCAGGATAAGGCTTTCGAGGCAAGGCGAGGCAAGGCAGGATAAGGCTTTCGAGGCAAGGCGAGGCAAGGCAAGCAAGGGTGACAAGGCGAGATGTGAGGCAAGGCAAGGCTTTGCCAAATCGAGGCGAAGCAAGTCGGGCCAGAGCTGTCAAGGCAGGGCGAGGCAAAGCACGGTGAAGCAAGGCTGACGAAGAGAGGCGAAGCAGGACGGGGCAAGGTTGACGAAGCAGGCCGTCAAAGGAAGACAAGGGCGTATGTGTCCCTGATGCGCGGACGGGCGAGCGGAGGTAGAGGCAGGGGAGGGGGAGGCAGGGGAGGGGGAGGCAGGGGAGGCAGGGGGAGGAGGAGGGAGAGAGGGGGTGGAGGGTTGGGCAAAAGCTATCATTAGGGCAGGTATCTCATCTTCGCTCGTCATAACCAGACACGAGGAATGGCAACAAATTGGGAGGCTCGCCGCGGTCGCTGTTAATGGCGAGCGGGAACAAAACACCGGGTCGGGCGCTGGGTCGGGCGGGATGTCGGGCGCTTGGTCGGGCGGGATGTCGGGCGCTCGGTCGGGGGGATGTCGGGCGCTGGGTCGGGCGGGATGTCGGGCGCCGCGGCAGGATATGGAATGGGGAATCGGGGGGAAGGAGCTGGTGGTGGGGGCTGTGGGGCTGGAATGATGGGGAAGGGATGGGGTTGAAATAGAGGGGGGGGTGATAAAACGGTTGATGGAGGGGATGTGGTAAAATGGTGAATAGAGGAGGATGTGGTAAAATGGTGGATGGAGGAGGATGTGATAAAATGGTGGGTAGAGGAGGATGTGGTAAAATGGTGGATATTGGGAATAGACTAAACAGAAGAAAGAGAGAGACAGCGACACAGAAAAGCTAAAAGAGTGGGAGAGCGAGAGAATATGATAAAGAGCAGAAAGGGAAAAGAAAAAAGAGACAGAAAAAAAATCAGATAAAAAGAGGAACAGGACGTGGGAACAATCGTGACGAAAAGGTGTAATGGGTTGTCCTAATTGCAGCGGTTGTGATGTAGATGTTAACAGCCAGCCGGTCGTCCGAACTCCGACCCATCAGTTTCAATTTCCCCATTTCCCTTCCCTCTCTGCCCCCCCTGGCCCCCTCTACCCCCTCTCCCTGTACCCTCTTCCCCTCCCCCCTCTCCCTGTACCCTCTTCCCCCTCCCCCCTCTCCCTGTACCCTCTTCCCCCTCCCCCCTCTCCCTGTATCCTCTTCCCCCTTCCCCCTCTCCCTCCCTAATCCCCATCCCGGCCTTCCCCCCCTACCCCCTCCCTGGCCTATCCAGATTCCCCCTTCCCCTTCCCTCCGTCCTGGGTCTTCCTGCCTTATTTATTTATTTATTTTAGCTCTTCTCTTTTTCCTCCCTCCCTTTTCCTCTTCTCTCAAAGATATTTCCTCCTCCTGGTACCCTCCAGTCCCCTCCAGTACCCTCCTTTCAGCCTCCTTTCATTCTCTATTCCCTCCCTCACACTTAAAAAAAAAGGGCAGATGTTAAACTTCAGTTAAAATGTGTAGTCAGTCAGTCAGTCAGTCGGTCACGTAGTTAGTTTATCACGCGGTCAGTCAGTTTATCGGTCGGTTGGTTAGTCAGGCCAGCACGCAGTCAGTCAATCAGTTCTGGACAGAGCGGCGGCCGATCAGAAGGCACAGACTCGGCTTCCTTAGGTAAGGATATCGCGAATTCCTACTTGCCTGCTTCGCGTCCAGCAGAAATGGGGGAGAGGGGGGGGGGGGAGGAGAGGAAAGGTAGGAGGGGAGTAAAGGAAGGTGGGAAGATAGGTGGGATTGAGAGAGTTGGAAAGGATGAGGGAGAGGGATAGAGGAAGATTGGGGGGAGGTAGGGGGAAGTGAGGGAAGGATAGAGGGAAGGGAGAGGGGATGGGAGGGGAGGTGGGGGGGAAAAGAAAGAGGGAGGGGTGAATATGTGGAAGGAGGGAGGGAGGGAGGAAGGGAGGGAAGACTGGAATGCAGAGGGGAGGGATGTGTGCGTTTAATCCGGAGTGTGTTTCACGGGTTGGCGTTTGATGGTCGATTCAATAGATGAATTGGAAGGGAGGGTGAGGGAGGAAGGGAGGGAGGGAGAGAGAAAGAGAGGGAGGGAGGGAGGGAGAGAGAAAGAGAGGGAGGGAGGGAGGGAGAGAGAAAGAGAGGGAGGGAGGGATGGAGGGAAGAGAGAGAGAGGGAGGGAGGGAGGAGAAAGGAGAGAGGGAGGAAGGGAGAGGAGAAGGAGAGAGAGAGAGGGAGGGGAGAAGGAGAGAGAGGGAGGGAGGGAGAAAGAGAGAGGGGAGGGAGAAGGAGAGAGAGGGGGGAGGGAGAAGGAGAGAGAGGGAGGGAAGGAGAAGGAGAGAGAGAGGGAGGGAGAGAGAGAGAAAGAGAGAGAGAGAGACGGGGAGGGAGGAAGGGAGGGAGGGAAGGAGAGAGCGAGAGCGAGAGCGAGAGAGAGAGAGAGAGAGAGAGCGCGAGAGAGAGAGAGCGCGAGAGAGAGAGAGAGCGAGAAGCCCAAGCAGGACCGCACACAGCCGGCCGCCCGCCGCCCAAATCCGCCAAAACAGAAGAAATGTCGAGCGAAAGCGAGCGACCTTTTCCCCTCCCCCCTCCTCATTCTCTTCCTCCTCTTCCTCCTTCTCCTCCTCCTCCACCGACCGATTCATCATCATTAAAATCAAGACTTAATTATCCCCGAGGAACGTCTTCATGTCAGCTGAATATTCCGCGAAGTGGCCGCCGCATCTTCCTCGCCCCTCCCTCCTCCCCTCCTCCTCCTCCTCCTCCTCCTTCTCTCCTCCTTCTCTTCTCCTACCTCCTTCCTCATCACCGCTTTCCTCCTCACTCCTCTTTTTTATATTCCTTCCCCTCTTCTTTCCTCTTCCCAGCTCTCTTCTTATCATCCTCCGATCTCCTCCTCTCCTCTTCTTCCCTTCTCCCCTCTTCCACTTCCCCTTCCCTTCTTTTGCCCGCTTCCCCTCTCCTCATCTCCTTCGTCTGTCCCTCTCCTCCTCGCCTCCTCCTCCTTTCGGGGACCCCCTGGAGGCGGGCGCGGCGGCGCAGGCCACGGCGGCGAGCGCTCTTAATTACACGGGCTCGGGCAAAATTCCGACAGCAAACACGGGCGCATTTTGACGTGCAGTTTGGAGCCCGCCATCTCCCCCTCCCCCTCCGCCTCCTCTTCCGCCATCTCCCCTCCTTCATCCCCGCTCTCTCTTCCTCCACCCTCCACCTCCCCCATTTCCTTACCTCTGGAAGCCATGGCCACTGGTACGATGGTCCGCCCTGCCTCCTCCTCTCCCTGTTCTTCCTCCTCCTTTCTGCGTTTTTCTATTTTTCTGCTTCGTAATTATCTTCCATTTCCCTTCCTTTCCCTCCTCCTCCATCCTCCTTGTACCCCTCCCCCTTTTCCTCTCTCCTCCAGCTATTCCTCTCTCCCTCTCTCTCCCTATTTCTCTCTCCCTCCCTCCCCCTTCCTCCTGCCTCCTCCTCTTACGCAAAGGCTTTCCGCCTCGCCGCCCCCTTGACTGATGGTCAGGCTGAATGACGCACATGAATGATTTTATGAATGAATGACAGCTGATGGGTCTTTTTGTTCTTTTTTTCTCCATCTGACGTTCCACTCTCCCTTTTTTCCATCTCCTGTTTCGTCTCTTCCTCTTTTTTCCTCCTCCTGTCTCCCGCCTTCCTTTTCTCCTTCCCTCCCACGCACCCTCCCTCCATTCTCGCTCCCATCCTTCCCTTTTTTCCCTTTCTACGTATCCCCCTCCCCCCATCCCTTCCTATCACTTCCCCCTTCCCCCTCCCCCTCCCCCCTTTGTCCCCTATGCACCTTCTCTCACACATTCTTCACCAACCTTTCTCTATCCTTCACCTTTACGTTCTTCCCTCTCCCTTCCCTTCTCACCCCTTCTCCCTTTCCCCCTCCCTACCCATCTCCACCCCTTCTTCCTCCCTTTTCCTCTCTCACCCTCCTTCCTATTTCACCCTCCTTCCCATCTCCCCCTCCTTTCTCCCCCTCCTTCTATCTCCCCCTCCTTCCTATCTCCCCCTTCTTTCCCCTCTCTCGCTCCTCCCCTTGGCCCCCCCTCTCCACACATTGCAAAAAAAAATATCAGGCGGGGAAGTTGCAGTGTTGCATCTGACAACTTTAACGAAATGACGAATGACTCGGTTTGTGTTGTGTTGGAAGGAGGATGCTTGTGTTTTCTTATTAGTGTCTTTTTTTTCAGTTTATATCAACGCTGTTTATTATTATTATTATTATTATTATTATTATTATTATTATATTATTTTGTAAAGTCATGTTTTTTCCACGACTAATATTTATTTTGTTATTATTTTGATTGCTTCTTACAGAGTTGCTATGCCGTTTCCGGTTACATATTTATTATTCACTTTGTTTCAGTTCGCATTTCTTTCTCAGTTTTGCCTTTTTTTTTCTTTTCTTTTTTTTCTAATCGTTTTTCTTTCTTTTTTTCTTACCATTTTGGTTATTTTATCTCATCGTCGCTCTTGTTCTCTTAAGGGAGAGACGTGGCAGCGGGTCGGGATATTTCGGATAAAAAATGCAAATCTGACCAAGATGAATATCTTAAGAATTGAGTGAATTTTTTTTTTTCTTGTCAAGCGAAGCGAGAGAATGTGTATTTTTTTCTGTCTGACTTTTTCAGGTTTGTTGATTTTAATGGAGGTTTATGGTGTGTGTGTGTGTGTGTGTGTGTGTGTGTGTGTGTGTGTGTGTGTGTGTGTGTGTGTGTTGTGTGTGTGTGTGTGTGTGTGTGTGTTGTGTGTGCGCGCGCGCGCGCGCGTATGTGTGTGTGTGGGGGGGGGGGGGCGCGGGCGCGTGCGCGTGCGTGTATTTGTATTTGTTTGTGTTTGTATTTATTTTGTGTGCGTATGAGAGTTAGAGATTGTATGTATGTGCGCGTTTCTGTCTTTGATTGTATCTGTTGGTATATGCTTTCACTCGCCCTCCCTCTTGCAGTAAAAACTGAGGCAAGTTTGAATGCACAGTTGAGTCAACCAAAATATCTCCAGGAGGAAATATAGACCAACCAAATTATCACCAAAAAAGAAGAAGGAAAAAAATAAAACCTTAGACAGAAAAAAAAAACAAAAAAAAAAGCAACAAAAGTTACGCACTCGACTTCGAAGCTTTTTTTTTCTTTTCTTTTCTTTTCATTTTTTTTTTCTTTTTCAATATCTTTTTTTCTCTCTCTCTCTCTCTCTCTTTCTTTTTCCTTTCTCGCTCTCTTCCTCCTTCGTCTTAAAACTCGTTCTCCGCTTTACCGGCCGTCGTCGTGTAAATAAGATAAGGGCGCGTGTTATGTATTCAGGGTCGGAATTCCTTCTTGCCTGCCTGGGTGTCTGGCCGAGGGTGGGCGCCGCTTTGGAATCCGGGGGCTGGAAGGGAGGGAGGGAAGGGAGAGGGAGGGAGGGAAGGGGAGGGAAGGGAGGGAGGGAAGGGGAGGGAGGGAGAGAGGGAAGGGAAGGGAGGGAGGGAAGGGGAGGAGGGGAGGGGGAAGGGAAGGGAGAGGGAGGAGGGATGGAAAGGGAGAAGGAAGGGGGAGGTTGGAATCTGGGGGTTGGGGAAGGAGGGAGGAAGAGGGGTTGGAGGAGGGAAGGAAAGGGGGAGGGAAGGGGAAGGTTGAGAGGCCGCCTTGGAATCTGGGGTTGAGGGGAAGGGGAGAGGGTGAGGGGTGAGGGATAGGAGTGGGGAGAGAAGGGGAGGTGGGGAAGGAGGGGAGGTGGGGAAGGAGGGGAATGGTGGTGAGGAACCGGGTAACGATTCCACTCCTCTCTCCATCCTTCCCCATTCCTTCCCTTCCCCCTCCTTCCCTCACATCCTCCCTCCCTCTCATCCTCCCTCCCTCTCACCCATACATCCATCCCCTCCTGCCACTCCCCCTGCCCCTCCCCCTTCCTTCACCCCCACCCTAACTGCCTCCTCCAGCCGTCAGTCATTAAGACCGTCACCTCCCCTCCCCCCTCCCCCCCTCCACCCCCGAGGGCATCCAGGGCCATAGCTCCCCGACCGCGATTCCCATATTTAGTCATTTTCAATCTGCCGGTTCTGCTCGCTTTTCTCTCTCTCTCTCTCTCTCTCTCTCTCTCTCTCTCTCTCTCTCTCTCTCTCTCTCTCTCTCTCTCTCTCTGTCTTTTTTTTTTCAATCTGCCGGTTCTATTAGCGCGTAGTCAGCTGAGTGACGCGGACGCAGGGTCTTGTCGCGCTCGATGGGGTAGGTCGCGGGTGATGTGCGGGGGGAGGGGGGGTTGTAGGAGGGAGGGGGAGGGGGTATGAAGGAGGGGGAGGGGGTTGCGGGAGGGAGTATGGGGTAAGGGGCATGGGTGGTGGGTAGGTAGGGGGGGTTGCTTGGCAAAGGGGGGAGAGAGGGAGGAAGGTGTGAGATGCCGATGCATGCGGGATGGAGTGGGGGAGGTGGTGGGGGGGGATGGAAGGAAGTGCTTGCAGGAGGGGGGTGGGACTGAGTGGCAAGGAGTAGGAAGGGCCTAGGAGGAGGGGGGGGGGAGACAGGAGACAGAAGGGTGGGCGTGGCGGGAGTGTGATGGCATTCTTTGACATTGCCCTTTGTATTTTTTATTTGTTATTCCTCTCATCTTCACCTTCGCTCCGGAACTGGGCACGTTCCAGTACGGCTCCCGCCCTCCTGCCCTCCTCCCCCTCCCCTCCTCCCCCTCCCCCAGCCCAGATGGAGGATTCTAGAAACAAACAACGTGACTTTTCGTTATTCACAGTATCGACAGAGCTAGTAGGTATTTTAATGATGTTTAACAATAGTGTAAATGTTGATGATAGTGAATGTAATGATGAATAGCGAAGGAGTAATTGTTATAAAAGATGATAATGTCGGCAGCTTTTATGATGGATAATTACAATTATAATGATAACGAAATGCATTATGCTTGATTATTAATATCAGTGGCAACAGTAATGGACTATAATCATGGAAGAAATGGAGAAAAAAGTGAAGAAGAGAAAGGGAGAGGGAAAGAGAGAAAAACCGAAACAGAGAGATAGAGGAAGAAGAAGGAGAAGGATGTATAGATGGATAAATAGATAGGAAGAGAGAGAGGGAGAGAGAGAGAGAGAAGAGAGAGAGGGAGGAAGGGAGGGAGAGAAGAAAGAGAGGAAGAGAAACAGAGAAAGGAGGGGAAAGAGAGGGACGCGCGGAAGTGTATTTAGCCGCCCTGGACAGAGTTAAGGGCCCAAAATCGCGTAAAACCTTTTGTGGATTCAGAGGGCTTTTCTCGGCGAAGGGGGGGGGGGGATTTTTGAGATGGTGGCGGGGAAAGAAGAAGAGGAGGAGGGAAGAGACGGAGGAATGGAAGGAGAGCGCTAGAGGAAAGAGGAGAAAAGAAGGGCGAAGGAAGAGAGGGGAAGGGGATGGGAATTATAATGTGTGTGAGAGTGTGGGGATAGGAGAAGGTGGAGGAGAGAAAATGAATGCGAGGAAAGGGGAGAAAAGGAGAGAATAAACAAAAATCGAGAGAAAAAATATAAAGACGGGAGAATAAGCGGAGGGTTAGAGAAGAGCAAGCAGCCTGAATAAAAAAAGAAAAGAAAAAAAAGCGAGAAAAGAGAACAGAGAAGGAAAAAAAGGAAACCCGTTTAAAGAAAGAAGATGAGGGAAAATGATAAACGAGGCGAAGAACCCAAAAAAGAAGAGAGAAAGAAAATAACGAACAAATCAAACAGAGGAAAATAGAAGAGAGAAGCGATATTAAGAATGAAAAAAAGACCCCCCTAAAAAAAAATAATAATAAAAAATAAAAAAGAGAGAGAGAGAGAGAGGGAGAAGGAGAGGGAGAAGAAGGAAAAAAATACGAATAATAAAGGAGAGAGAAAGCAAGGAGACAAGGGAATTGGGACTTGTAGAACAGGTCGGTGGCGTGTGCCAGGATGCAGGAGCGTGTCACCCATGGCAGGCGGCGGGCAGAGTGACACGTCCTCGCTCATGGGCGGGGTAATAGGGACTGATTGTTTAATGTGCTGTCGGCGTCTGTGTGCGCGAGGGTGCGTGGGGGGGGGGAGGGTGCGTGAGGGAGAGGGACGAGGAAGGAGAGGGAGGGAGGGGGACGAGGAAGGAGAGGGAGGGAAGGAGGGTGCGTGGGGGGGGAGGGGAGGGGGGGACGGGGGGGGGGAGAGGGGGGAGGAGGGGGAAAGGGGTAGGTACGTGGGATTTAGAGTATGTGTGTCTGCATGGGGGAGAGGGGGGAAAGGGAAGGGGGGAAGGAGAGAAAAAGGGAGGAGGTAGGGAGAAAGAGAGAGAGAGAGTGAGTGTGAGTGTGTATGAGTACGTGTGTGCGGCGTCGCAAAGTAAAGGGGACTGTTCTTTGTTCTTCATATTATTTGCTTATGCATTCAGTTGTGAATTATCAAAGACATTCATTGGCGAATATACGTTGTATGCAAATTAACTGGATTATTTTAAAAGCAGAAGACATCAATTTGCTCTCCCCCATCCTCGCTTGCAACTCTTGATTAGATATGAAATATGCATTTTAGGAGGATATAACTTCATTATCGTTATTATTGCCATTATTAATATTGGTATTGTTCTTTATACTTTGGTATTATTACTGCACCAAAGTAATTATCATCATTTTTGCTCTCGTCCTCATCCTCGTCTATTTTGCGTATTGCTATAATCTTCGTTGCCGTTTTTACTTTACACATAAATACGAAGAGGGAGAGGGAGAGAGAAGAAGAGGGAGAAGGAGAGAGAGAGAGGATGGTGGAGGGGAAAGGCTAGGGCACGGAGAAGGGTTAGGGAAGCGAAGGAGAATGGGTGAGAGAAAGAGAAAGAAAGAAAAAGAAAAGGATTAAGCGAGGGGAGATAAGACGGAGAGAGAAGTGAGGAGAGAAACGAAGAAGCGAGTGTATGGAGGGACAGAGGAGGGGGCGGGGAGAGGGCAAAGGGGAAAGCATAGAGTAGGGGAAGGGGAAGAGAGAAGTAGAGGGGAAAGGGGAAGATGAAGTTACCTAACCACAGCCCAAATGTAAGGAGAGAGACAGAGGATAGGTGTAGGGGAAGGGGGAAAGGTGGGGGGTTACCTAGCCACATTGCAGGGGCAGGGTGGTTCAGAGAGCAAGGGAAGGGGGAAGTGAGGGGAAAGGGGAAAGGGGGTAAGAGCCCTTGTATGCATTCAAGTTTTCCAGCCGAGGCAGCCTCTCCCCGCCTCCGCCGCCTCCGCCGCCTCCGCCGGCGTCGTGGGTCCCGGCGTCCCTCGGCCTCGCGCTCGGCCCGGGGCACTGCGAGCTTTTTTACTCTTGTTCTTACTTGGTTGCTATTCTTGTGTTTTTAATTTTTTTCTCTCTCCCATATATAATATGTATATGATATATATAGTATATTATATATATATATGAATATAAATATAAAATATATAATATATAGAATATATAATAAATAATGCACATATAGAAAGTCACATATATATATACAAATAATATAGATAATATATATATAGTATATATATATATATCATATATATATATTAATATAAATATATAATATATATATATATATATATATAATATGATTTTTTTATTTTTTTCGGTGAAGGGTTTTATTGTCTTGTCCTCTTTGGGCTGTTCGGTTTTTCCTTCTTTTTTCTCTTTTTTTATCTGTATGAGATTCTTTTGATTTTTATCTTGAGAATGATGGGTTTAAAGTGATATTTTCTTTTGTCCGGTTGAAAGGAATTCTGGGGGGGGAGGAGGAGGAGGGAGAGGGGAGAGGGGAGAGGGGAGAAGGGAGGAGGGGAAAGGGGAGAAGGGGAAAGAGAGGGGAGAGGGAGGGGGTGAGTATAGGAGAGAGATGGGGGGGGCAGATAGGGGAGTGAGTGGAGGGGAGGTAGGTGAGGGGAAGATGGTGGGTGAGAGAAAGGGATTGAGAAGGGAGGGAGGGCGGAAGAAAGATGGGAGGGAAAGGGGGAGAAATGAGAGGAAGAGAGGGAGAAAGAAAGGGAGAAGGATGGGGGAAGAGGTGATATAAGGACTATTTCTTTACATTTCCAAATTTTTTGTTATGTTTTTAACTTAATATTGCTTTTTATATATTCATAAATTATGAAATATTCGTGATAGATCCATATTGAAATGGCATCGAGCCAGCTTTCGCATCGCTCAGTGAACTGCACATATTATCTACTTTGTTTTTACTTTATTTTTTTTTTCTGTCTCTCTCTCTGTTGTACTTAATTTTTAAATTTCATCTCTCTCTCTCTCTCTCTCTCTCTCTCTCTCTCTCTCTCTCTCTCTCTCTCTCTCTCTCTCTCTCTCGTGCACTTTATTTTTGAATTTCATTTTTTTTTATCTCTCTCTCTCTACCGTGAACTTGAACATTTTTTTTTCACGAGCCGTTTATGAAGCGCTGGTGTTATCGGCTGTGAATTCATTTGGGAATTTCAATATTTTGCTGGTCGGTGTATTTTTGGAAGGGAGTCCCACCTGGGCTGCTTTGAACCGGCGCTCGGGCTGTGGGAAAAAAGGCCGCCCATGTGTGTGTGTTTGTTTTTTTTGGGCGTTTGGGGGTTTTTTGGGGGGGTGTTTTTTCGGGAAAAAA
>NC_051425.1:32462991-32471392 GCF_015228065.2 Penaeus monodon | reverse complement strand
AAAAAGGGTGTGCACCGAAGCTGCAAGGATGGATGGACTAAAAGCCAATATGTAGCTGGAAACAGATGGACAAGAGTCGATTTGGATAAGGGATCAAGGCGCATCGAAGCCTACGTGGGAATCTAGGCTCTTGTCTGGGGAACGTAGGGGTGGGAGGGGGAGAGGGAGGGGGGGAGGGGGGGGGAGGGGGGGGGGGAGTGAATTGGAAGAGCAAGGGAGAGGGGGAGAGGGAGAGAGAGAGAGGGCAGGAGGGAGTCAAGGCTGGGAGACAGGGGAAGGAGGAGAGGAAAGAGGGAGGGAGAGAGGTAGAGATAGATATAGAGACGGATAGATGGTTTTCGTGGAGAGGGGAGGAGGGAAATCGGGAGAGGGAGAGAAGAAAGGAAGGGGAAACGAGAAGTATTGTTAGATGATAGACAGAAATGGGCAAATAGATAAGGAGAACCGAGAGGGAGGTTGGATGAGGTGGGAAACAAGAGAGGTGCAACACGAAGATAGATAGAGATAGATAGATAGGAATAAAAAGAGAGGCAGGAGGGGGCAGAAAGAGAAAAAGGGAAGATTGAAGTACGCGAATAAATAGTTCTGTGATATAAGAGCTTTGCGAGGGCAAGACTAGGGGGGTGGGGATGGAAGGGGTAGCTTCTTCCCCCTAATCCTCCCCCATTTTCCTTCTTATCCCTTTTCCTCCCCTCCACACTACTTCCCTATTTTTTCCTTCATATCTCTTCTTCTTCTTCGTCCTCCCCCCATCCTCCTCCTCCTGCCTCCCGCTCTCCCTTCTCCACCCACCCACCCACCCCTATCCTCCCCCCTCACGGATCACCCCCGCGAATCCATTTTTGCTACACTCCCCGTGGAACAGGATTTTCCGGTTGCGAGAGACTATTTTTTTAATTTAATTTTTTTTTTCGTTGTCTCTCTCTCGCTCTCACCTCTCTCTCTCTCTCTCTCTTTGGAGGGTGGGGGAGGTGATGGGGCTGGAGAAGTGGGGGGAGCGAGGGGGAGGCTGCCATATGGACCGTGGTGGTATTACACGATCGTGGTGGAGTTATTTCACATGCCACATCGCGCTGCCAGAGAGTGCCACCCGCGGGCGCGCACGTACTCTGTGTGCACATTTGTCTCTAAGCGAGATTCAGGTACGCACTGGACAAACGCCGCGGAGAGGTGTACATTGTGTACACACACACGAGTAACCACGTCGGCGCACACGAGTATAAATACAAACACAAACACACTCGAACATGCACGTACCCTCCCATATGGGTTTGCACGCACAGGATTGGATCTTTCCCCCTTTTCTTTCTTTTTTCGTCATCATTTGGGTCTCGCAGGAACGCGCGCGCACACACGCACACATACAGGCATACATGCATTCGGACACATGCATAAGCACACATGCATAAGCACACATGCATAAGCACACATGCATAAGCACACGTGCAAAGCAGACATGCATACGGACACATGCACAAGCACACATCCATACGCACATATGCCTACGCACACGCACGCACACACTCACACTCACACTCTTTCACTCTCTCTCTCTCTCTGTCTCTCTATCTCTCTATCTCTCTATCTCTCTATCTCTCTCTTAACCTCTTCCTCTCCCCCTCTCCCCTCTCCCCTCTCTCCCTCTCCCTCTTTTCTCTCTTCCCCTAACCAAGTAAGCCTCACTCTTTCCTGCCTCTGTTTCATTACCATTGTTCTCTATGTCTCTTGCTTACTCCTCTCCCTTCCCCCCTCTCCCCTCCCCACCACCCCACTCCTCCTCCCTCTCCCTCACTCCCACTCCTCCTCCCTCTCCCTCACTCCCACCCCTCCTCCCTCTCCCTCACTCCCACCCCTCCTCCCTCCCCGCCTCTCATTTCTCCTGCAGACCTTTGCTATTGTTTCTGCCTTGCCTCCTCTTCCTCTGTTCCCTCTAAGTATCTTTCTGGTTTTCTTTGTCTCCTTCGCTTGGTCTCACTTTTCTTTTAATCCTAGATAAAAAAAATATTTATCTATTTATTTATTTCATTTATTAATTATTTATATTATATTATATTTATATTTATTATTTACATTATATTATATTATATTATATTACTTATATATACTATATATATATATATATATATATATATATATATTTATATATATATTTTGTCTTCAAAGCCGTATATAATTTGGTTTGTTTTTTCCTTCTTCCGAATTCTTTATTTGGGTTGTTCCTCTTCGGTCTCCGATTCTCTCCCCTCTTCCCCAGCCCCCTTCCCCAGCCCCCTTCCCCCGTCAGCTCCCCATCCTCCCCTCCCCACCACTTTCCCCCCTTCCCTTTACCCTCCACATTAACATCCTCTTTTCTCTCTCCTCCCCCTCCCCTAATCCCTTCCATTCCCCTCTCCCCCTCCATTCCCCTCTCCCCCTCTCCCCCTCCATTCCCCTCTCCCCCTCTCCCCCTCCATTCCCCTCTCCCCCAAGGCAATTAGCATGACGTTTGAGGAGTCGCAGGTGCGGGCCAGAGAGTCTTACCCCGGGGGTCAGGTGGGTAGTCCAGAGTTTTGCGAAATAAGATTAACTTTGAAATTTTTAATGAGCGAAATAGGGCGAGAGGCGGTTAGGAGAGGGGTTGGGGTGGGGTGGGGGAGGAGGAGAAGGCGGGGGGATGAAGGGAAAGAGAGTGAGAGGAAGATAATTAGGACGGCAGTGGAGAGCTGATATTTCTCTCGCCTCTTTTGCTTTCTCTCCCTTTCTCTCTCTCCTTTACTTCTTATCTCGGTTGCTGTGCCTCTATCCGTCTCTCTCTCTCTCTCTCTCTCTCTCTCTCTCTCTCTCCTCTCTCTCCTCTCCTCCTCTCTCTCCTCTCTCGTCTCTCCTCTCTCTCTCTCTCTCTCTCTCGTCTCTCTCTCTCTCTCTCTCTCTCTCTCTCTCTAACTCTGTCTCTCTCTCTCTCTCTCTCTCTCTCTGTCTCTCTCTCTCTTCTCTCTCTCTCTCTCTCTCTCTCTCTCTCTCTCTCTCTCTCTCTCTCTCTCTCTCTCCTCTCCCTCCCCCTCCCTCCCTCCCTCCCTCTCTCCCTCCCTCCCTCCCTCCCTCCCTCCATGTTCGTACCCTCGCCCTTCTCGCCCCCTTTCCTGTGCATTCCAATCGCCGTTCAGCTTTTACAGGTGAAATATGGTTGTCATTATGAGTAGTTCATGTAAGTTCCTGGTTGAAGATATATTTAGTTAACCGCACATACTTTAGTACTTAATTGCTCTTACAGGGCGAACCTCCCCTGCCTCTACCCTTCCCCCCCTCTCTCTCCCTATTCTTTTTTCTCTCCCTTGCTTCTCTCTTTCCCCTCATTTTTTTCTGTTTTCTTCTTCTCAGCTCCTTTTCTTTTTCCCTTATGTGTCCTCCCTCTTCACTCTCTGTCCATAAAAGGCGTAAAGATTGTTTATAAATAAATGTTTATAGATATAAACTTGCATACATTAATAAAGAAAAAAAAATAATGATAAGATATAAATAACGATTTTAAAAATATGGAAAAGTCGTTAAGAAAAATCTCCCTCTTATCTCTTTAGCTCAAATTTGATTCATTCACATTTTTTCGTAAAGACAGAAAGAAAAGAATATGTATGGTTTTCATTTTTCTTCATTTTCGTTTTTTATGAAGACCGGGACGCAGCGGAATGGATGCGTAACCGACCTCTTTCTTCCTCCCGCTTGTAAAGGCGGTTCTTAACTTACATAAGGGATCTCGTTCTGCCTTTCTATCTCTTTGTCGTTGATTTTTGTTTTCCTTTTAGTATTTTGTCGTTGATTTTTTTTTTCGTTTTTTTTTTTCCTCGTTTTTTTTTTTTTTTTTTTTTTTTTTTTTTGCAGTCCCTTCCTTTTGCATTTCTCCATTTCTTTCTTGTTTTTTTTCAGATTCTCTTTGTCTTTTTTATTTATTTCACGCTTTCTTTTTTTTTTTTCTTTTTTTTTTGTAATCATTGCTTTATTTCCTTCGTTATATCTTTCTAATTTTCCTTTCTTTCTCTCCGTCTTTCGATTTTCTTTTTGATTTTCTTTTGATGTTCTTTCTTATTCTCCCTCCCTTTTAAGTCTTTTCTTTTGACTCTTTTTCCAAGAGCAATAATCAGGTCGTGGCGATGGTTTATTATTTCATTTCAGTCCTCTTTGCTGTAATAAGGGGGGGGGGAGGGGGGGAATTGAAACTGAAATTGAGAAGAAAGGAGGAGAAGGAAAATGGAGGCGGAGAGGATAACGGGATTTCTTTTTATCTTTTATTTTCTTTTTTATTTTTGAATCTTTGAATCTTCATCATTTCCTCCTCTTCTTCTTCCTCCTCCTCCTCCTCCTCCTCCTCCTCCTCCTCCTCCTCCTCCTCCTCCTCCCCCTTCCTCCCCCTCCTCCTCCTTCCTTTTCCTCCTCTTCCTCCTCCTTCTCCTCCTCCTCTTCCTCCTCTTCCCTCCTCCTCTTCCTCCTCTTTCCCCCTCTTCCTCCTCCTCCTCACTCTAATTCCATTCCTCCTCTTCCTCTTTATCACAGTGCTCATATCCAGCGCAGGTACGTTTCCTGTCCGCGCTATCTCTCCGCCGCCGCCGGTCGGTCGGGTGGAGCGCGCCCGCCCGCCCGCCCGCCCGCCCGCCTGCCCGTGTTAAATGCAAAACCGTTTCTTGAATCTATTAAAGTGATTTATGTGCGGTATTTGTCGCTGTGCTCCTCGTACCCCTCTCGCCCGTTGCTGCTGTTGCATTTTGCATCGTCGTCCGCCCGTGCGCTGGCCGGCTGATGCATTTTTATTGACTTATTACACGCCGACGACGGCTGTGTGAGGGTCCTTTTCGGACCTTTTTTCGTCTGTCGCTCTCTGCTTTATTTGTTTATCATTTTGTTTTGTTTTGCGCTTGAGTTCGCACGTCGGTTTTTGTGTCACTTGTGTGGGTCGTGGAGGGCGGTGGGGGTGAAGGGGGAGGAAGGGGGAAGAGAGGGAAGCGATACAAAGCGATACGTCGGGGCCATCCAGCGGCGGCGGCGGCGGCGGGTCGGACCCCGGGATTTTTCTCTCGTTCTTTTTGCTGTCTCGTTTTTGTGTTTTGTTTTCCTCGCGTTCCTTTCGTTTTCATTCTGTTTTTAATTGGCTCTTATTTTGTTTTATCTCTTCAACTTTTTTTTTTTCTTTTCTATTCTCCTTTTTTTTTCATTTTCCTTTTTGTTTATTTGTTCTTCGGCATTTGATGGGATCCCCGTGTTTGCGAGCGAGCGATGAAGAGGGAAAGGGGGGGGGGGTATTAAAGAGAGCCGGGATGCAGAGTCTCAGCCGGTAATTAGTTCCTTTTGCTTAGAAGAGGGAAGGGAGAAAGGGGGAGGAGGGGAAGGGGGTGAGGAAGGAGAAGCGAGAGGAGGGAATGGGGTAAGGGGAAGAGAAGGGGTAAGGGGGAGGCCAAGGGGGAAGGAGTGAGGGTGTCCTGCATGCCCTCTGATTGGGGTTAAGGGGGAAGGGGCATGGGGAAGGGGGTAGGTGGGAGTGGTAAAGGGTGGGGGGTATTTTTAAGCGGGCAGGCGGGAGGGGTAGTGTTGAGGCGGTCGGTTCGGGGGGGGGGGGGTAGTTATAATATGTAAAATATACCTTCTTGAGGCTTTTATCTTCGTTCGTTCACCCCTTCTCTTCTCTTTCTTCCCCTCCTGTCTCTTCCTTGCCCCCTGTCCCCTCCTTCCCTCTCTTCCATTTCCCCTTTCTCTTTCTCTTTCCTCCTTCTCCTTTCTTCCACTCCCATCCCTTCCTCCCTTCTCTTCCTTTCCCTCTTCCTCTTTCTTTCCCCTCCTCTCCCCTCTACTCTTCATTCTGCATTATGACTCATTATCTTGTATGCTCTTCCATTTTTCAAGTTTATTGCTTGATTTTTAAAAAATTCTCGGGGCTATGTATCACAACGGCCGAGTGCTTAAAAGAGGAGGGAGATATTCATTATTTTTCCTTCTGTTCTTTCCCTTTTTCTTTCTCCATTACCATCATTTTTCTCCCCCCCCCCTCTCTCTCTCTCTCTCTCTCTCTCTCTCTCTCTCTCTCTCTCTCTCTCTCTCTCTCTCTCTCTCTCTCTCTCTCTCTCTCTCTTCGTCTCTTCCTCTCTCTCTCTTCGTCTCTTCCTCTCTTCGTCTCTTCCTCTCTTCCTCTTTTCCTCTCTCCCTATCTTCTCTCTTACCTCCCTCAACATCTCAATATGTTTTATGATCTCATTTATAACGTCGCTTATCAATAACTAGTCCTTTGCCCCTATAAGGGTGGCCGAGGCTAGTGGCGATGGCGGGGCTAGTGGATGCTAGCTAGCTGTTGTTGCTTCTAGTGTTTTCTTTCGTATTTGCCCCTTGTCTCTCCTTTTCTGTCCTCTTCTCCCTCTCCCTTTTCTACTTTTTTAACATTTCTCTCCCTTTTTCATTAGTGTTCTCTTACATTTCCTTTTTTCCTCTCTTGCTCATTTCTCTCTCTCTCTCTCCCTCTCTCTCTCCCTCTCTCTCTCCCTCTCTCTCTCTCTCTCTCTCTCTCTCTCTCCTCTCTCTCTCTCTCTCTCTCTCTCTCTCTCTCTCTCTCTCTCTCTCTCTCTCTCTCTCTCTCTCTTATCATCATCATCATCGTTATTGTTATTGTTATTATCATATATATATATATATATATATATATATATATATATATATATATATATATATATATATATATATATATATATATATAATTATTATTATTATCAAAGTCATACGCTGTATTAACATTGCAATATATCGCCAACCTTTTTTCCTTTCGTTTACAAGTGTGTCCAATTCCGTCCGCGGTTTAATGCGCCGCGAAATACGCTCGTCGGTCTGATTTACAATAATGCGTCTGGTAATGGTTATGATTATTGTGATTCCCGCATCGGTCGTAAGAATGATTAAGATCATTTCCATCTGCCACAATGATTAAGGGAATTTTGACTGTGCGTGAATATTTATGACTCTGTGTATCAGTTTTGTTTTTTTTTTCTTTTCTTTTTTTTTTCTTTTTTGTTTGTTTAATTTTTTGTGTGATTTTTGAGGGTTTTTTTTTCTGTATGTTTGTTTCGAATGCGTGTTGGTGTGCGTGCATACGTGCATGATCGTGTGTATGTGTTTACGTCGTGATTGCATGTTTCGTGTCCTTGGGAATCGATCTCCATCCCTTCCCCCGCCCCCTTCCCCATCCCCCCCATCCTTCCGGCAATTCTATCCCCCCCCATCCCTCCCCCCGGTTTCCTCTCCCATCCGCCCTCCCCTTCTTCCTCTCCTCCCCCCTCCATCCTTCAAACAACCCCTGCCTCCCCTCCCCCATCCTCTCGGTAACCTCCTCGCCTCCTCCCCCCCCCCCTCCTTCCTCTCGGCATGCCTCCCTCCTCTCCCCCTCCCCCCCGGTATACCCCCCTTCCCTCCCCCTTCCCTCCCCCTTCCCTCCTCCTTCCCTCCTCCTTCTTCCCAGCTACCCTCTCCTATCCCCCATCCCCCCGACATGCCCCCCTCTCTCCCTTCCACCCAGCATGCCCCTCCCCCCCCTCCTTCCTCCTGTTAAGCCCGCTTTCCTCTCCCCCTCCCCCCTGACATGCCCTCCCCTTCACCATCATCCTCCCCCTCCTCCCCCCCCCACCACCACCCCCACCTCAAGCAAAGGAAAAGAAAGGAAAAGAAAAGAAAAGAGAAAATAAAGTAAAATAAAAGAAAAAAGAGAAAACAGAAACGAGAAAAAAGAAAGGAAAAGCGAAAAGAAGCGTTGTCACCATCTCACCATCTTCTCACCACCCGCCCCGATCATCATCAATTTGTTCCAGCGTCTGTCGGGGCCGGCTGTGGGAATCATCATCATCATCATCATCACCACCACACGATCTTATCAGCCGTTGGGGAGATTGGTTTGTCGGCTCGTCGGGGTTTCGGTTTGTCGGTTTGTCCGGGTTTCGGTTCGTCGGTTTGTTGGGGTTTCGGTTGGGTTTCGGTTGCGGTTTGTCGGTTCGTTGGGGTTTCGGTTCGTCGGTTTGTTGGGGTTTCGGTTTGTCGGGGTTTCGGTTTGTCGGTTCGTCGGTTTGTCAGTTTGTCGGTTCGTCGGGGTTTGGGTTGATGCAAGGTCGCAAAAACGAGATGTATAGGCTAGGTAAGGATGCATGTATGAAGGTAGTTCTTTTGAGGAATGTATTTATTTAGGAAAACTTGAAGGCGCTCGGCGAGGAGGTAAATAACACATCAACCTTGACCTTGGACGACGGGGCGGCGGTAGATTGCGTCCTCCGAGAGATTTGTAGGTAGACAGATTCATTACTCAGGAAGACTCATTACCAGCTCTCATTACTCACGGGGGAGGGGGAGGGGAGGAGCGGCCGGGGAGGAGACTGGGCCTATAACTCAGTCTCGCGCTTTGGTCAAGGCG
>NC_051425.1:32447991-32452991 GCF_015228065.2 Penaeus monodon | reverse complement strand
TCTCCTTTTCTATCTCTCTCGTCTCTTTTCTCTCCTCTCTCTCTCTCTCTCTCTTCTCTCTCCTCTCTCTCTCTCTCTCTCTCTCTCTCTCTCTCTCTCTCTCTCTCCCTCTCCCTCTCCCTCTCCCTCTCTCCTCGGCGGCCCGGTCTCGAGGATACGTTATCTCTTAACGCCAGCCAGGAAGGTTGGGGGGGGGGGTGATATGAGAGCCTAGGAAGGGGCATTATAGGGAAGCGTAGGGGGGAGGGGGGAGGGAGGAAGGTAAGGGAAGCAGGTGGGTATGGGAAAGGGGTAGGGGGGGGGGGATAGACACACTGGCTGGTCTTAGATAATGAGCATCTGTATAGGCAGGGGGGTAGCGGGGGAGGAGGAGGGGGAAGAAGATAAAATAAGGCTGTTGTAAGGAGGAGAAGGAGGATAAGAAGAAGGAGAAGGAGATGAAGGAGAAGAAGAAAAAAAGGAAGAAAAAAGAAGAAGAAAATTAAGGAAATGAGGAAAAAGCTGAAATTAGACCCTTTATGGAATAGGAAAACGCGCAGCTAAGAATTGTCAGTTTTCGGTTCATTACTTAGAGAATACTGAGGCAAAATGCAAGAGATAATAGATAAAGCGAGAAACTCGAACAAAAAAGAAAAGAAAAAAAGGGAAACAAAAAAAGAAAAAGAAAAAAAGGGAAGAATCCAGAACGGTGAGTTAAGCGAAACAGGGTTCATAGGAAAGGAAAATGCAAATTACAGATAAGAAGCAAAATCCACGATGTTTCCCAGCAGCGGAAAAATTGATGAATAATGACGGCGCTAAGAGGGAAGAAGATAAGACGGAAGCAGATACACAGGCACAGACAGGCACGCGAATAGAGAGACACGCGTGCACACACACACACACACACACACACACACACACACACACACACACACACACACACACACACACACACACACACACACACACACACACACACACACACACACACACAACACACACACATAGATCATACATACACACACACCACACACACACACACACACACACACACACACACACACACGAGAGAGAGAGAGAGAGAGAGAGAGAGAGAGAGAGAGAGAGAGAGAGAGAGAGAGAGAGAGAGAGAGAGAGAGAGAGAGAGAGAGAGAGGGGGGGGGGTGGGGGAAGAGATCAAATTTAGGGACATATAAAGGCAGCAACAGGTCAAGAGAGAAACAGTAGATAAGCGAAAATGAGTGTGTGCGAGCAGCAAGCACCCCGTGGATTAGCCAAGCATGTAGCTCGGTATCCAATCTCGAGGATGGGCGGTGGGTGATGGGCGGTGGGGGGATGGGGGATGGGGGATGGGGGTGTGTGAGTGCGTAACTCCGAGCGTGGGGTTGAACACGTCCGCGGAGAACAGCGAGAACACTTGGATACGGAGAGATAACGTGGGTTATTGAGCTGGTGGATGGAGAACAGGGCAGAGGGGTTGGGGGGGGGGGCATTGAGAGAGGGGGAAGGAAGGATGTATAGAGAGAGGGGGAGAAGAGGGTAGATGGGTATAGAGAGAGGAGGGCAGAGGACAGAGGGGGGTAGAGGGAGGAAGAAGGAGGGATATATGAAGAGAAGGGGAGGGAGAGGAAGAGGAGGAGGGAGAGGAAGAGGAGGAGGGAGAGATATCGAGAGAAGGGAAAGGAGGGACAGAGAGAGAGGGAGGGCAAGAAAAGAAAAGAAAGGAGGAAAGGGGAAAAACGGAGAGGGAGAGAAAGGGAGGGGGAGAAGGAGAGGAAGAAAAAGAGGGAAAGGACCCGTCAGAAGGGGAAAGAGAGAGTAGGAGTGAGAGAGGGAGGGGGGAGGCAGAGAAGGAGGAGAGGGGAGGAGGGGGTAGTGGAACAAGGAGATTACAGCCTTCGCGAAGTGATGTGCAGAATGCCATATCATCGGACGGCCGTTTCATTTGCATAGACATAGATGGGATGGATGGATGGATTGGTGGGTGGGGGTGAATGGAGGGGGTGATAGATATGCAGATGGGTGGTTGGCTTGATGGAAAGATGGAGGGTTGTGTGGACAGATAAGGAAATCTATTGAAAATATATGCAGGCTCGCGCGGATGCACACACATACATCTACAGTTTCACGTCCACACATGCACCTGCATATAGACACATACACTTACACATGCGCGCGCACGCACGCACACGCACACACACACACACACACACACACACACACACACACACACACACACACACACACACACACACACACACACACACACACACACACACACCACACACACACACACACACACACACACACAATCACACAATCACAATCACAATCACAATCACAACCACTATCACAACCACAACCACTACCACAAAGGTAGAGTACGTCCGTGTGTGTTTATGTGCACACAAACAGCAATTATCATCGCATGCATATATATAATCTATCGAGTGAGCAAATCGTCTGCCGATGGATTAGTGTTGACATGCATAATTTGCTCCGTCTCGTCCTCAGCGCTCGGAACATGAAAGGAAAGCAAATCACAAAGATGCTGTAGCATATTAGTTACGCAGATCTGAACGGACTCTGGGGAGGAGGGATTGCAATGGTATCCACGTCTCTCTCTCTCTCTTTCTCTGTCTCTTTCTCTTTCTCTCTGTATCTTTCTCTCTGTCTCTGGCTCTTTCTCTCTTTCTCTGTCTCTTTCTCTTTATCTCCTTCTCTTTATCTCCTTCTCTCTTTCTCTGTCTCTTTCTCTTTATCTCCTTCTCTTTATCTCCTTCTCTCTTTCTCTCTCTCTCTCTCTCTCTCTCTCTCTCTCTCTCTTTCTCTCACATTCTCCCTCCTTCCCACCCTCTCCCTCCCTCTCTATCCCACAACCCCGTACTCTTCCCTCACTTACTCCCTCTTCTCCCTACCCCATCCCCACCCCACCCCACCCCCTGCGCCGGCCCGTAGCGACATAATAGTGGCAATTGACACGTCAGCGGGACGGTCACGGCGGAGCGGAAAGATTGCCGGCAGTGGAAAGGTCGTGGGAGAATTTCAAATGACGCCCGTTTTTTTTTTTCTTTCTTTTTATCTTTTTCTTTTTGTCTTTTGAATAGCACGTTTTTTTTTTCTTTCTTTCTTTCTTTTTTATGTTTGTTGTGGATTTTGTTTTATGTCTTTTCGTTTTTTGTACTTAATGTTTCAATCTGTCAGTTTCTCTTCTGTCTGAGTCAGTCAGTCTCTCTCTCTCTCTCTCTCTCTCTCTCTCTCTCTCTCTCTCTCTCTCTCTCCTCTCTCTCTCTCTCTCTCTCTCTCTCTCTCTCTCTCTCTCTCTCTCTCTTCCTTTGTATTACATACAGACGAAAATACAGGTGTAGAGAGAGATTGACATAAAAGAAAGATTAGCAAACATACAGAGGTACAACCAAAGATAGACAGAAACACAACGAAACTGATAAACGGAAAGAGACAGAAAAGATATACTGATAAACGGAATGATAGACAGACAAACCGAGAGTCAGTCAGACTAAAATGCTGGAAAAAACGGGGCAAATGACAGGACAAGGGGGGGGGGGGAAGAAATTGAGAGAAAAAAGAGTGAGAGTGAAGGTGAGAGTGAGATGTGCATGTATGTGTTGTGTATATGTATGTGTGAGAGTGAGAGTGATGCAGAGAGAGACAGGCAGAGAGAGAGAGAGGCAGAGACAGGCAGAGACAGAGATAGAGACAGCCAGAGTCAGAGAAAGTGTCTGCGCGAGACTGGAAGAGACCAAGAGAAGGACAGACAGACTGGGCCAGCGAGACGCGGAGTGACAGGCCGACAGCGAGAGGGATAGACAGACTGGGCCAGCGAGATCGGGAGTGACAGACCGACAGCGAGAGGGATAGACAGACAGGAAGAGCGAGACCGGGTGAGACAGCCCGAGAGACTGCCGTGAAACCCAAGACTATAATGTGCACAACCAAGTTAAGCTTGACCGGCCGACCATGTTAAGACAGCGGGACTAGCGACATGGCCCTTGCGGCGCCCCAACGGAAGAGTCATTTCTCCCCTTCGCTTTCCTTCGCTTGTTGCCGAGGTTGCAAGGGGATTTGGACCGTACGACCTCAAGGCATAGGGGCGTCGAGATTATCTGCTGCCTTACTCATACTTAAACCCGAGTGCCGTAAGGATAATACACGTGCTTCAAAAATGTTGAAGACGTGTGTGTGTGTGTGTGTGTGTGTGTGTGTGTGTGTGTGTGTTGTGTGTGTGTGTGGTGTGTGTGTGTGTGTGTGTGTGTGTGTGCGTGCGTGCGTGCGTGTGTGTGTGTGTGTGTGTGTGTGTGTGTGTGTGTGTGTCTGTGTGTCTGTCTGTCTGTCTGTTTGTCTCTATCTGTATGTGTGTATGTATGTGTCTGTGGCTGTATCTGTATCCGTGTCTGTGTGAGTGTGGCTGTGGATCTATGTATATTTGTGTCTTTCTATATACATATGTATATTTGCGTGCGTGTGACAATAACAACTCGTTAATGGAGCCATACTTTTACATGTATTCGCACATGGTTTCTCCGGTATGCAGTCGCTCAGAAACGAAGGGAGAGAGGGAGGAAGAGGAGGACAAAAAAGGTGAAGAGGAAGAAAAGGAATGTAAACAAGGGACGAAAGAAAAACACAGAAGAACAAAAAAGGCACATCCCTCGTCACGAGTATGAGTGGCTTCTGCTCCCGTCTCTCATCTCATTCTCTCTCTCTTATTTTTTTTTTAAAGTTTAATTCGTCACTATTGTTAACCAGCAACACACAGAAACACTCACTTAAGATTTCATCATACTTGGCACTCGGACAGCCACCGCCGCTCGCGTTTCATTGTTGTTGTTTTTTGTTGTTTTTGTTTTTCTGTGTTTTTTGTTGCGGTTTGAAGGGGGTAGTTATGAATATTAAGAAGGTGGGTGAAATGGGGTGTGAGAGAGCGCTAAGAGGGGGAGGGATGGAGGAAGAGGAAGGAGGAGACGGAGAAGGAGTTGAGAACAAGGAGGAGGAGACGG
>NC_051425.1:32440491-32442991 GCF_015228065.2 Penaeus monodon | reverse complement strand
TTGTCTCCTGAAGATGTGGTTGTTTACGTTTTACGTTTATTCCGTTCATGCAGAATGATCTATTGTTTGTTTACTGTTGCCTCTCCGCTTTTGCTCCTCTCCTTCTTCCTCTTCTTCTTCTGTTTTCCTCTCCCCCTTCCTCCTCCCTATTTTCCTCTCTCCCCCCCCCTCTCTCTCTCTCTCTCTCTCTCTCCTCTCTCCCTCTCTCCTCCTCTCTCTCTCTCTCTCTCTCTCTCCTCTCCTCTCTCCTCTCTCTCCTCCTCCTCTCCTCCCTCTCTCCCCCTCTCCTCTCTCTCTCTCTCCTCCTCTCTCTCTCCTCTCTCTCTCTCTCTCTTCTCTCCCCTCCTCTCTCTCTCTCTCTCTCCCTCTCTCTCTCCTCCCCCCCTCTCTCTCTCTCTCTCTCTCTCTCTCTCTCTCTCTCTCTCTCTCTCTCTCTCTCTCTCTCCTCTCTCTCTCTCTCTCTCTCTCTTCCTTTCTTCCTTCCTTCTTCCTCCCTCCCTCCCTCCCCCACTCGCTTTGACTTTCACTCTTACAAACCCCCACTCTCAACGCACAAAGAGAGAGCGAAAACCACGAATACCAAGTTCGACTGAGCATAAACACCAGAGAGAAGGGAAGGAAGGATTCAGATCTTCTGTTGATAAAGGCGTAGCCATTGTGGGTGGTCTCCCCCCCCCCCCCCCGCCCGCCATTTCCTCATGCCTGTCTTCCTCGTCTCCCTCCGTCTCCCCTCCATCTCCTTCCCCTTTCTCTTTCCTCTTTCTCTTCCCCCTTCCTCTTCCTCTTCGTCTTTCCCCTTTCCCATTGCTCCCCCTTCGTGAAAGCTTGAGGAGGGGGGTATGGAGGAAAGGGGGAGGGGGATGTATGGGCGGGCCTGGCTAGTGTTGGGCGGATTTTGCACGTGGCCACACACAAATACACAGTCACATAACCACAGACTGACGCGCATGTAAACACTCACTCACTCACTCACTCACTCACTCACTCACTCACTCACTCACTCACTCACTCACTCACTCACTCACTCACTCACTCACACACACACACACACACACACACACACACACCACACACACACACACACACACACACACACACACACACACACACACACACACACACACACACACACATCCCACTCTCCACTTACACGTGCACGCAGACATACAGCTCCCCTCCCCCCCCCCCACATACAGACAGACACAGCAGGTGGATATCTCAGATGGTTATCGTACATGTCATCACCAGATGGTTTGGACGTGACAGACGGTTCGGTTTAGGTTTAGCGTCACGGATGGACTAAACTTTGCTATCGGGGGGTGGGGGAGGAGGGGGGAGGAGGGGAGGAGGGAGTTTAGGTCTGATGCAAGAATATGTTTTTATTTAACAGGGAGAGAGAGAGAAAAAAGAGAAAAAAAGAAAGAGAAAAAAAGAGAAAGAAAAGAGAAAGAGAAAAGAGAGAGAGAGAGAGAGAGAAAAGAGAGAGAGAAAAAAAAGAGAGAGAGAAGAGAGAGAGAGAGAGAGAGAGAGAGAGAGAGAACGAGAACGAGAACGAGAACGAGAGAGCTTTGGTTTGCGTTTGTTTGTTCATTCTGACGCATATTCACTGGAATTTTCATTCTTCCTATCTCTCTGCCCCCTCCACCCATCATCTCCATTCATGCTTGTCCATTTTTTCATTATTCCTTTTTGCTAGATTTATTTCCTATCTCGCAAGTGCGCTCGGGATCAGGCTGTTCTGCTTTTACATTTTTTTATTATTTTTTTCTCTCTCTACCTGCACTTTCTGGCCTTCAGGGATTTATTTTAGGAAGTGATTACTCCTATCTCTGTGGGGATTATGTAAATCGGATTTGTCTCTCTTCGACAGTTTATTTTATTTGTGGATTTAATTGTTTGTCTGATTATTTATTTCTTTATTTTTCGTTTTCTTTCTCGAATGGATTTTTTATTTTATCTCTCGATATGTGGAGAGAAGAGGAGGGATAGAAGGAGAGAAAACGGGGAGGGAGGGAGAAGAGGATAAGGGGATGTGAAGGAGGAGTGGAAGAGGAGGAGGAGTGGAAGAGGAGGAGTGAGACAGAAGCGAGGTAGATGAGAGACGGGGCTAGGGAAGGAGGGAGAGACAGAAGGTGAAAGGAACAGGAAGAGGAGACAGCCAGACGTCGAGCATTCCATAATCTACTTTCGATAGCCTTGCCAGCGCCACGTAGAAGCTGTCAGTTTCGTGACCGCCGTGGGGAGATGGGGGTGGGGTGGGGGGATGCTTGCCTCCCCCTATGGGTTCCTCGGATGCTGGTGGCCACGTCCTGACGATTTCCCCCCTTCTTTCTCTCTCTCTCTCTCTCTCTCTCTCTCTCTCTCTCTCTCTCTCTCTCTCTCTCCTCTCTCTCCTCTCTCCTCTCCCTCTCCTCTCCCTCTCCCTTCTCCTTCGGTGCCTCGCCTCCCTTTCCCTCTCTCCCTCTCCCCCTCTCTCCTTCTCTCCCTCTCTCCTTCCCCT
>NC_051425.1:32432991-32435491 GCF_015228065.2 Penaeus monodon | reverse complement strand
TGTTCTGGTGAATGTTTGTAAAGGAAGAGGAGGAGTGGAATGTCATTCTTCATTCCAGTCAATTCACGCTGCGGAGACGGCCACGTCTTTCAAGAAAGCTCCCTCTCTCCCTCCCTCCCTCCCTCCCTCCCTTCCTTATCTTCTCTCTCTCCTTATCTGCTCTTTCTCTTTCTTGCTTCCCCCTTCTCCCTTTCCCCTGTCCCTTTCTTCTCCCTTCTCCCTTTCCTCTCTCCTATTCTTCGCCTTCTCCCTCTCCACTTTCCCTCCAATTTCCCTTATCTTATCCCTCCCTCATTTCCCCGCTCTTCCATTCCCTTCTCCCCCCCCCCCTCTCTTTCTCTTCCTTCTTATCTTCCCCTTTCCCTTTTATTCTACTTTTTCTTTTCTCTTATGTTTCCATTCATTTTTTTTTTCTTCAACGTTCCTTCCCTTTTAACTTTTCATGCCCCATCTCGGGTCTCCCCCCCCCCCTTCTCTTTTTATTCTTTCTCTTTCTTTTTCCACTCCCCTCTCTCTGGTCCTTCCCCATTCTCTCCCTATCCTCTCCCCTTCCTATCCCCCACTTTCTATATTATAGCTCCCCTCCCTCTCCCTCTCCCTCTCTCTACCCCCTTCCCTTCCCCTCCCCCACCATCTCTCCCTCTACTCCCTCCTCCCTCGCTCAACCTCTCTCTCTCTCTTTCTACTACCCTTCCCTTTTCCCTCTTTCTACTCCTTCTCTTCCCCTTCCTCTCCTCCTCCTCCTCCCCTCCTCCCCTCTCCTCCTCCTCCTCCTCCTCCTCCTCCTCCTCCTCCTCCTCCCTCCTCCCTCCTCTCTTTCTATCCCCCCCCCCACCATGTCCCTCAAGACTTTTAATGTTCCTTAAGTGAACTCCTGCAATGCTCTTGAGTAATGGCCTGCTGAACTGTTGTTCGCGGCTGAGCTACTGTTATTTCGGAGTCTTCCCTATTTTATCCTTTATTTTCTTCTTTTTTCCTTGTTTCTTTCTTTCTTTCTTTCTTTCTTTTGTGTGTGTATTTTAGTTTCTTGTATTTCTCCTGTTTTTTTTCTGTGATCATTCCCTTGTTGTTCTTTTCTTTTTTTCCCTTTTTCTTTTTTTTCTTTCTTTTTTCCTTTCTTTTCTTTTTTTTCCTTTCTTTTCTTTTTTCCTTTCTTTTTTTTTTTTGGTGTGTTTTTCTTCCCTTTCACACGCGCCCATTTGCCCTTTGACGGCCCGATTCCCCTGTGGATTATTGATGGCGGAGTGGGCGGCGGGGACGGAAGGGGGGGCGTGGGCGGAGTGGGCGGCGTGGGTGGAGTGGTGGGCGTGAGTAGAGTGGGCGGCGGGGGCGGAGTGGTGGGCGTGAGTAGAGTGGGCGGCGGGGGCGGAGTGGTGGGCGTGAATGGAGTGGGCGGAGTGAGCGGCCGAGCAGTGTTAGAGGGACTCTTAATAACGTAAAAGACTAAGTCATGTTCCGTTAAGAGGTCTAATTCTTGCTAGTTAAGGGTCTTTTGGAAGAAAGAAAGAAAGAAAAAAAAAAGGTTTGGGTTAATTCGCGTTGCTGAAATTTGTGTCTTGTAGAAGTTTGTTAATTCGTCGGGCAATTGCAGCGGAGAGTCCGTGTGCTTGGCGTGTGTTCTCTGCAACACGCATTTTTTTGCCTTTTCTTTCCTCTGTTTATCTCTCTTTCTCTGTCTCTTGGTCTCGCTCTTTCTTTCTCTCTCCCTCCCTGTCTGTTGTCTTCTCACTTTTCTCTCTTCTTCTTTCTCTCTCTCCCCTCCTCTCTTCTTCTCTCCCCCTTCTCTCTCTCTCCTCTCTCTCTCTCTCTCTCTCTCTCTCTCCTCCCCCTCCCTCCCTACTTCCCTCCTCTCCTCACCCCAGAACTTTTCATCATTATCCTTTGTCACCGTTTTCCTCCTCTTCCTCTTTTTTTCTATCGGTTATTCTTATCTTTTCTTCTTTTGTGTCTGTCTGTCCGCTTGTCTGGCATCTCGCGGCTTCTGGGTTGGCTGTCTTTCAGACCAGATAACGAGAGATAAAGGCATCGTTAGTGTCCTTACCCCCCCTCTCTCTTCCCTCCCCCCCCCCCAACCCCCCTCTCTCTCTTCTCTCCTCCTCTCTCTCTCTCCCTCTCTTCTTCTTCCCCCTCCCTCTCCCCCTCCCCCTTCCCCCTCCCCCTCCCCCTTTCCCCCTCCCTCTCCCCTCCTCTCCCTCTCCCTCTCCCCTCCCCCTTTTTCCCTCCCTCCCCCCCCCCCTCCCTCCCCCCTTTGTAGAAAACAATCAGGCGACTGCAGAAGACACCCTTTTTAGAAGGAGGAGAGGAAAAAAAAAAAAAAAGGAAAGGAAGAGGAGGGGGGGGGAGGGGGGAAAAGGGGGGGAGAGAGGAGGGAAGAGGGAAGGGGGAGAGGAGGTTTAATAGATGATGCAAGAGGAAAGGAAAGGGGAAAAAAAGAGAGTTGAAGACAATTACGAGAAGGAGGAGGGCGAAAGGGGGAAGGGGGAGAAACGCTGGGGGGGGG
>NC_051425.1:32399543-32427043 GCF_015228065.2 Penaeus monodon | reverse complement strand
GTCCGCCTGCCAGGTCGCCGCCAGCCCTTAGTCATCTGTCATTCGAACGAAGCGCATCGCGGCCCAAGTAGTGAAGGGGGCGTTGGATTATCAATCTATAATCTGCTTTGATGTATGATGCAAAATTATTATGGAATGATTTATTTGTACGTCTTTTTTTTAATGTTGGGTGGGAGGAAGGGGGGAGGGAGAGGGTGGGGTGGGGGGGTGGGGGTATGTTGCTGTTGTTGCTGTTGATTTTGTTGTTTTTGTGCGCTGGATATAAACATCGGGGGAACTGTTTATTACTGCGGCCCCTGTGGGAATCTGCTGGCTTCGCGATCTACATCCCTGTCTCTTTCTCTCTCTCGCTTTTTCTCTCTCTTTTTCTTCTCTCTCTCTCTCTCTCTCTCTCTCTCTCTCTCTCTCTCTCTCTCTCTCTCTCTCTTTCTCTCTCTCTCTCTCCCTATTTTCCTTCTTTCTCTCCCTTCTTCCCTCCTCGACTGCTTTCTGTTCTCCCTCCCTATCCCCCTTTTCCTTCCCCTCCCCGAACTCGCCTTCTATCCCTCCCTCCCTTTCCCCTCCTCCCCTCTTTTCTCTCCCTTACTCCTCCATCTCCCCAACCCTTCCTCTAATTCTTCCTTCTTCCCCTATCCCATTCCTATTCCCACTTCTCCCCCTCCCTTCCCTTCCCCCGCTTCCCTTCCTCCCCCTCCCCCTTCCCTCCCTTCCTCCCTTCCCTCCCTTCCTCCCCCGCTTCCCTTCCTCTTTCCCCTTCCTTCCTCCCTCCCTCCCCCTTTCCCCTTTCCCCCCTTCCTCCCCCCCCCCCCTCCTCCCCCTTCCCCCCCCCGCTCCCTCCCCCCCTCCCTCCCCCTTCCCTCCCCTCCCTTTCCCTTTCCCCCCCTCCCCGCCCTCCCTTTCCCCCCCCCCCCCCCCCCCCCCTTCCCCTCTGTCCCCTTCGTTCGTCCCCCTTTCCTCCCTCCTTCCCATTTTTCCCCCCCCTTCCTTACCCTCTCCCCTTCCTCCCTTATCCACCCTCTCCCTCTCTCCCTTTCCCCCTTTCTCCGTCCCGACCCTCCTCCCTTTCTCTCCCTTTCTCTCTCCCTCTCCACTTTTTGTGGACCTCTCGCGTTGCCCTTTGTCTCCCCTTTTGTAGTTACCCCGTGGCCATATCTCCCCTTGTTAGGGACGGGAAGCAATATCAGACATATATCACTTTACAAGCATTTTTTTTTCTTTCTTTCTCCTTTCTTTCTTTCTCCTTTTCTGTCGCTAACGACTTTATCTCAAGAGTCATGCGTTGTTGTTCTTTTTGCATCTGTTCATTCTCCCCGTCCTCAGTTTTTGTTCTGTTATTTCTCATGTTCCTTCTTGTTTTTTTTGTCCTTTTGATTCTCTTCTCTGATTCTTCTTCCTTCAGTACCTTTTTCTTCTCTTTTTCATATCACCATCATCATATTCTTTGTCTTCTTTCCCATCCATCTCATTCTTCTTTAATTTGATATTTGTTCTCCTTTTATATACTTATTCCTTCCATCATCTTTATCTCCTCCACCACCTCCTCCTCCTCCTCTTCCTCCTCCTCCTCCTCCGCCTCCTCCTCCTCCTCCTCCTCCTCCTCCTCCTCCTCCGCCTCCTCCTCCTTTCCCTTTCCTCCTCCTCCTCCTCCTCTTCTTCTTCTTCTTCTTCTTCTTTTTATTCTTCCATTTCTTCCTCTTCCTCCTCCCGCTCCTGTTTCACCGTCCGTCATTTAATTACAAGCCACGCTCATCCTATCCAACGGCGCTATTATATTAACTACTATCTAATTCTCCGCCTTCTCCCCTTTTCGCATTTCCTTTCATTCCTTCCCCACTTCATTCTCTTTCATTCCTTTCCATCCCCCCCCCTTCCTTTTCCCATTCTCTCTCCTCCTGCTCCTTTTCCTATAATCATCCTCCCCCTTTTCCTTCTTCTTCCCCTCTCCTCTTCTCCTCATCCTTCTCCTTTCCTCTTTCCTCTCCCCTTCCTACTCATCCTTCCCATTCATCTCCCCCCCTCCTCCCCCCCTTCCTTTTCCTACTCATTCATCCCCTCTCCTCTTCGCCCCTCCTTCCCTCTTCCTCATCCTACGCGTCTTCCCCCCCTCCTCTTCCTACTCCTCCTCCTTTCCATCAGTGACTGCCCATTCAGACGGTTTTTCTTTCTCACTTTTTATTGCTAGCTATTTTTCCTCCCAATAGCCCTGTTGACCCTGTACTAATAACTAGCCTACGCTCTGATTACTGCTCGCCATAGAACCTTTCATTTTGTGATCGGTCGATGGCCAGGTCGATTAATTGCTATCATCATTATTATTATTACAAGTACTGGTGATAATAATAGTAGTAGTAGTAGTAGTAGTAGTAGTAGTAGTAGTAGTAGTAGTAGTAGTATTTTCCTGATTGTTTTTTAATGACTGAATGATGTGTGTGTGTGTGAGAGAGAGGGGGGGGGTTAGGGTGTACTACTACTACCACCACTATTTTCAGTGGCTTCCTCTCCTCCAACCCCTGTACCCATGCCTACTCTCCATTTGTTACTTAATCTAGGACATGTATATTACATTACATTGCGCGCTGCATTCATTGAGCCAGTCCTTATGCCATACTCGGTGGCCTCTCGTTCATTCCATCGAGAGAGGTGCTACTACTGTTCAGCCTCTTCTCCCTTTTCATTCTTCTCCTCCTCCTCCTCCTCCGCCTTCTCCTCCTCCTCCTCCATTTCCATCTCCATCTCCTCCGCCTTTTCCTTCCCCTTCTCCTCCTCTTCTTCCTTTAGCTCTTCCTTCTTCTTCTCCTCCTCCTCCTCCTCCTCCTGCCTTTCCTCCCTTCTCTCCTACTTCCTTGTTCTGCCTCCACATCTCTCTTCTTTCCTCATCACTTTCTCCTCCACTTCCTCCCCTCCCCCCTCCATCCATTTTCTCATCCACTCGAGTCCTTCTTTTCTCTTTTTTACCCGTCCTCTCTCTTCCCTCTCATGCCTCCTCCTCTCCTTTTCTCCTCCCCTCCACCCATAGCTCCCTCTCACTCTCTCCCCTCTCACCCTTCCTTTCCCTTTTCCCTCTCCCCCATCCTTCCCTCCTCCCCATCTCCTCTCTCTTCTTCCCACCTTCCCCCATCCCCCCTCCTTATTCTCTTTCCTCCCATTCTTCCTACTTCTTTCCTCCCCTCCTCCCCTTTTCCCCTCCTTCCCACCTTCCATCCTCCCATTCTCCCTCCCCATCCTTCCCTCCTCCCATTTTCTCTTCTTCCTATTTTCCCTCCCTTCTTCCCATACCCCTCCTTCCTCCTCCTCCTCCTCTCCTCCTCCCCTCCCTGCTCCTCCTCCCTCCCCCTCCTCCCTCCTCCCACCCCCTCCCCCCTCCTCCCTCCTCCCTGCTCCTCCCTCCCCCCTCCCCCTCCTCCCTCCTCCCCTCGTGGCACAGGTGTTTGTAATGGTCTCGGCCAATCAAGCTTCCAAGCCTTCACAGATCGCTCAGGGAGGGAGTGCCCTTTTTCCTCTCTCTCTCTCTCTCTCTCTCTCTCTCTCTCTCTCTCTCTCTCTCTCTCTCTCTCTCTCTCTCTCTCTCTCTCTCTCTCTCTCTCTTTCTGTTTCTTTTTCTTTTCTCTGTTTTCTTCTTTTCGCGGTCTTTCTTTTATGGTGTTTTTTTTTCCCTGTCGGGAGTGGGGTGCGTACTGCATCGTGTGTTTATTGTTTTAGAATTTCATTTTAATTTTGTGCTATTTCTTTTCTTTTCTTTCTCTCTTTCGTTGTTCATTCTTAGTCCATTTTTTTCTTTCTCTCTGTCGGTCCCGTTTTCTATTGTCTTCCTTTATCCCATTCCTTCATTCCTCTTACCCTCCTCACCCCATGCTGACCCCAAGGTGAAGAATAGAGCATTTCTATAGATTTTTTTTATTGTATGTGTGTGTGGGAAATTACCACATGTTTTGTTTGGTGGTAGATTATCATCTCTCCCCCCTCCCCATTCCTCCTTCCTCCCTGCTTTCTCCTTCTTTCTCCCTTTTCTTCTTCTTTCTCCTCTCTCTCTGCTCCTCTCTCTTCTTATCCTCCCCCCCCGTCTCTTCCTCTCCCCCTCCTACTTCTCATTCCTCTCCCTCTCTCCCTTCTACCTCTCATTCCTTTCCCTCTCTCCCTCTTTCTCCTTCCCGTCTCTCCCTCTTTCTCCCTCACTCGTCGGCTGTGACTTCATTAAACTTATTTATATTTTTTTCATTTTTTTCCAGGTATGTTGTGTTTCTGTAGGCGAGATGTCAGGCTGAGTTGTCTGTGTATTATAGGTGAGCTACAACTGATTATTTATTTATTGATGTATTTATTTATCTGTTTGATTATTTAGCTTTGCGTATTGCGTATGTGTATTGTATGTTGGTATCTATAGTCTCAGCTGGTTGTCTGTGTGTTGATTACTACATACGTACGTACGTGCATACAAACATGAATACAAAGATATATACTTGTACACATACAAATATTCACTCTCTCTCTCTCTCTCTCTCTCTCTCTCTCTCTCTCTCTCTCTCTCTCTCTCTCTCTCTCCTTTCCTTCCATCTTCCCTCACACTCTCCCTTCCTCCCTACTTCCCTACTTCCCTCCCTCTTTCCCATCATATAGTTCCCCGGCGTTTCGAAATAGTAAGCAACCCAATTAAAACAACACGAAATGCGATTACGACTTCAAAACAACATTGCACTTGTCTTGTTTATAAGTACAGGTAGGGGGAGAGGGGAAGGAGGGAGGAGGGAGGGGAGGGGAGTCTCTGCCAATTATCCCAGCACCCCTGAGGAGACGTAGGGGGGGAGGGGGGGAAGGGGAAGGGGAAAAAAAAAGGGGGGAAAGGGGAAAGGGAAGGGGGAAGGAGGAAGGGTGGCTGGAGGGTGGGAAGATATAGGTCGAGATGAGGGTAAGAAGGAAGGAAGGGAGGAAGAGAGAAGTGGAGAAGAGGTGGAGGATAGGGAGGAAGAAAAAAGTAGGAGAAATAGGAGGAACAAAGGAAGTAGAGGCAGGAAGAAGAGAAGGGTAGAGGGGTTCTAGGAATGGAAGGAAAGGGAAGGAAGACTGAAAGGAAGGGAGAAAGACAATTTACAAAGGGAAGAACGAGGGATGAAGGAATGGGAGAGAGGAAGGAAAGGAGGGTAGGAAGGCTTGAATGAAGGAGAGGAAGGAAGGAAGAGAATTAGAGGAAAGGGGAAAGAGATACGAAGGAAGAAAAAATGAAAAGAGGAAAGGAGAAAGAAAGGAAGGGAAAGAGGAGAGGGAAGAAGAAGAAAAAAGAGAGAGAGGAGGAAAAAGGAGAAAGAAAGGAGGGAAAGAGGAAAGGAAGGAAGGACAGAGAATGAAACGAACGAAGGGAAGGGAAAGGCACAAAGAAGAAGGCTTATCCTTCTCTTTTTAATGGTGATTGTTATTGGTAGCTCAGCTGGTGTGTGATGTACAGGCCCAGGGTGTGATGAACGGCGCGCCTGGTTTCTTACGGGCGAGAGAGGTAGGCGTCGGGATGGGGCGGTTTAAAAGGAAGGAGTGTTGCTCTCATCTAGCTCTAGGTTTGAGAGAGAGGGAGGGAGAGGGAGAGGGAGAGGGAGAGGGAGAGGGAGTCAGAGAGAGACAGAGGGACAGAAAGAGAGAGAGACAGAGAGAAAGAGAGAGAGAGAGACAGAGAGAGAGAGAGAGAGAGAGAGAGGGGGGGGGGATAATTAGAATTAGTATTAGTATTAGAATGAGAATGGGACACCCGTATGACACATGTGCGCTTATCAAAGAATGAATACACACACACGCGCGCGCGCCTTAGAAAATAAATCCCCTTCCTCCACCCCCACCCCACCCCCCACCCCATTCACGTCTGCCTTATAATGCATATGTAAACAATGACAAAATTCCCTCCCGCTGTTTTTTAGCAAAGCCAATTTGTCCCCATAAAACGAGATTGCGAAATGGGTATAGAGGGAGAGTGGGACGTTTCCCCTCCTCCCGTTCTCCATTCTCTCTCTTCTCTTCTCTTTCTCTGTCTCCCTCATTTCGTACCTCCCCTTCCCTCATCATTTCTTTTCCCGTTTCCCTCATTTCGTCACTACCCTGGCTCTCCTTCCCTTCTCTTTTCGTTTTCTCTTTCTTTTATTCCTCTCCCCCTCCTCCCTTCCTTTTTTGTTTCATTTATCCGCCTCCTTTCTCTCTTCCTCTCCTTTCCTCTTCCCTCCTCCCTCTTCCCTTTTCTCTTCACTTCCTCCCCCGTTCTCCTCATCCCCTCTCCTTTCCCCTCCCTTCATCAGTCGCCTGCTATTTCCCTCGGGCCATGTGTCTTGGGAATTAACAATTACAACCAATTTTTCCATCGTTTGGGCCGAGAGGGGGGGGGGGTGATCGATACCTCGCCGCTACAGAATGTATCATTGTTTGGTGTCATTGGTGGGTCTCTAACCCCCTCCTCCCCTCTCTTCTCCCCTCTTCCACTGTCTATACTTCTCCCTCCTCCCTTTCTCTCTTGATATATATATTTTTTTCTCTCTCTCTTTCCACTTTTCGGTCTCTTGTCCTTTCCATTTCCCCGTTCTCCCCCTTTTTATCCTTCCTTTTCTCTTTCTTTTGATCCTTCGTTCTCTCTCCCCTTTCGTCCCCTTACTCTCTCTTTTTTTACATTCCCTTTCTCTTTTCACTCTCTTCCCTATTCCTCCTCATCCTTCGTTTTCTCTCTCCCCATTCCCCACCCACTCTTACCTTGATAGGGAAGTTACCCCAACTATACACCCTCTCTCCCACCCACTCCCTCTTTCTCCCCCTTTCACCCCCTCCCCTCTATTCTCCCATCCTTTACTCCCTTCCCCATCCCCCTCGTATGGTGATAGAGCTTCCAGTACCCCCTTCCTCCAGATCTTAATCCCCCCTCTCCTCTACCCCTCCTCTCCTCTCCGTCATCCCCTCCCCCTTCTCTCGGCCCCCCTACTCTCGGCCCCCCTACTCTCGGCCCCCCCTTCCCTCGGCCTCCCTTCTCTCGGCCCCTCCCCCCTTTCGCCCCCCCCCCTCCCCTCGCATATTCATTAGGCCGAGGTGACTGCTGGCGGGGACCCTTGTCGCTAGTAATGCGCCTCTTCCTCTTGTTTTCCGATGCTTGCCTCTTCCCCTCTTCGGTCTCTTTGCTTTTGTTTTGGCTGTTAGTTGTCTTTTTATTGAGCTTTTTTATTATCATTTTTTAAGCTGTTTTTACCTTTCTGTCTCTTAGATTCTCTGACTCTTTTATTCACTTATTAATCTCTCTCTCTCTCTCTCTCTCTCTCTCTCTCTCTCTCTCTCTCTCTCTCTCTCTCTCTCTCTCTCTCTCTCTCTCTCTCTCTCTCTCTCTCTCTCTCTCTCTCTCTCTCTCTCTCTCTCTCTCTCTCTCTCTCTCTCTCTCTCTCTCTCTCTATCCCTATATATATAATATATATATATATATATATATATATATATATATATATATATATATATATATTATATAATGTATGTATCCACCTGCCTGTATGAATGCATCTATGTCTCGTTCCATATCTGTTCTTCTCTTTATTTCCTTCCTGTTACCTCCTTTCCTGTCCTTATTCCCTTACACCCATTACCCCCCCCCCCCTCCGCACCTCCGTCGGAAATCTATTTATTACCTTCCCAAACGCAACCTCCCCCTCCCCCTCCCCGTCCCCGTCCCCCTTCCCCCGGTTCTGTCAGAGGGAAGACTGCATTAATAACTAACCAGGGAGAACTTCTACCGTCATATCACCCCTCCCCCTCCCCCCCACACGCTTGCCCTCTCTCCCCTTTACCCTTTAACCCCCCTCTCCCTCTCCCTCTCCCTCTCCCTCTCCCTTTCCCTCTCCCTCTCCCTCTCCCTCTCCCTCTCCCTCCTCCTCTAACCCCTTCGCCCCCCTCTCCAGGAATGTCGTCTTGTTGGTGACAGTTGATGATATAGGGACCGGTCACCCTTACCCCTCCCCCTCCTGCTCCCCTCCTCCCACCCCTCCTCCTCCCCTCCTCCCATTCCTCACCCATTTTCTCATTCTGCCGCACGAAATATCTGTAGGCTTATAGGCCTAAACTATTCTCCTCAAGCTCCCTTTCTGTCTGGCTCCGTCTTTCTCTTTCTCTTTCTCTTTCTCTCCGTCTCGCTCTCGCTTTCTATCCTTTCCCTCTCGCTCTTTTTCTTCTCTCTCTCTCTCCCTCTCTCCCTCCCTCCTCCCTTCCTCCCATCCTCCCTCCCTCCCTCCCTCCCTCCCTCCCTCCCTCCCTCCCTCCCTCCCTCCCTCTCTCCCCCCACTTTCCTATCCCCATAAGTGCTGGAAATCGTCATCGCGCCAACATGCAGTTAGTCTTTGGGTCCCTGGTCCTCGTCCTCGGGGAACTAGATGGAGGGAGGGAGAAAGGGAGGGAAAGGAAGAAAGGAAGAAATTACGGAGAGGAGCAGGAAGAAAGGTGGAGGAGGAGAAGGAAGAAAGGAGGGAGAAGGGAAGGGTGGAGAGCGCGAGATGAGAGGGAAAAAAAAAAAACGAGATAAATAGACTATGAGAAATAGAAAAAGGAAGAGAAAGAGAAATAAATAGAAGAGGAAGGGGAACCAGAAGGAGAGAAGCGAAGGGGAAGAGAGAAAGAGAGACAACGAGGGGAGACGGAAAGGGGAAACGGGGAAAGTATACGTAATGTAATCTGGTGGATGTGCCATCTGTAAATTTAGAATTAACTTGAGTGACGCTAAGCCCCTTTGTTGGCGAATGTTGCACTGAATGGGAACTGCTGTTGCAACTTGTATTATTGTATATCGATGTGATCTTTGAGACCAAGATCATGATTGTTGTCCATGAAATTTCCATTCGTGGTTTTCGGTCTGGTAGTGGCGGCACCGTTGTCGATTTTGGTGATGTGTAAGAAAGTGTTTGTTATCTGGTGCTGCAGCATGATTGATTATGATCACGGAAAGGATAATAGCGATGATGATGATAATGACGATGATAACGAGGACGGCGACGACAACCGTGTAATACTGATGATGATGACAGACGCCAACAACAAAAGAATAAATAGATAAAAAAAAAAAAACAGATCACACGAGCTTCTGGCTTCGTTTAAGGGAAGAACTCGGAGGCCATTGCGAGGCCCATTATCCCTTTCCATTAGTTGCTATTTGGCGCAGTTTGCAAGATGGCCAATAGAGGGACGCGCTGACCTGGGGCCATTAGGGATTTTAAGGATTTCAGGGATTTTAGGGAGGGGGAAGAGGGAGGAATCCTTTCGGGAGGGAGAGGGAGAGGGGGAGGATAAAGGAGGGGGGAATTAAAGGCTAAGGGAGATAGGAAAAGAAAGTAGAATTCGAGGCTAAGGGAGAGAGGGAAAGAGAGGGAGATGGAGGAAGGGAGGGGAGAATTGGAAGGAGGGAGGGGCAGGAAAAAGGAGAAGAATGAGAGAAGGAGAAGAAGAAATAGGCAGGAAACGAATAGAGGAGAAGGGTGAAGGGAGGGAGATGAAGAGAGCGGGGAGAGGGAGGGAACAGACAGTGGGAAGACCGGAAAAGAGGGGAGAGATGATGAACAGAGAGAGGAAGTGAACAGGAAGTTACACAGAAGGGACGATGACTGGAAGAGAGAGAGAGAGAGGGGGGAGGAGAGAGAGGGGAGAGAAGAGAAGCGGAGGGGGGAGAGGGGAGGGGGAGAAAAAAGAGGAGAGAGAGAGAGGGAGGGAAGAGAGGAAGAAGGAAAGAGCGAGAGAAAGAGGTGGGAAAGTCGGAGAGAAAAAAAGAGACAGACAGCAGAGAGAGGGAGAAGGAGAGGAAGAGAGTGGGGGGGGGGGCGTAGTGGAGAGATGGTTGTTGCGGAAAAGGGGAAACAGAGGGGAAAGTTAACGCATCTGGAAATGATGGGTAAAGGGGGGGAGGGGCGCTATGAGTGAGGACAGAGACCGTGTGAAGTGAAGGGGAAGAAAGGGAAGGAGAAAGTATGGAAGGGGGAAGAGAGAGGAATAAGACAAAGGGAAGGGGAATACAGAGACGAAGGAGAAAAAGGGGATAACGTGAAGCATGGAGAGAATAAGAATAGGTATGAGTATATAAAGAAGATAATTAGGCAGAGAAGTTCGTGGAAAGAAGAGATTAAGAAATCATAAAACATGATAGTGTGGAGAGATAGAAAAATGAGGGAAATATAAAAAAAAGACAAAAGAGAAGAGAAGACGGAAGATGATGAGTGAGAAGGAACACTGTAATGAGTAAGGGGAAGAAGATAGTGTGATAAAAGGGAATGTGACAGAGAACCGAACTATGTATTAATGAAACTGAAAGACTAAAGAATGGGTATGGAGAAGGGGAGGTTGAGAAGTAAAAGAACGAGAGTAAAGAGGAGGAGGGAGAGAGGGAGAAGGAGAAGGCGGCGAAAAGAATAAGGAAAACGGAAAGAAGGAGAGAACGAAAAAAAGGTAAGTGAAAAAAAGATCATTAGAGGAAGATAAAGAGAGGAGACGGAGGAAGATGACGAAAGGAAAGGACAAAAGACAACCAGAAGACAGACAGGAAGCGAGGAAGGAAGAGGAGAGAGAGGAGCAACAGCACCCGAGGCCAAGACCAGCCGACGGCAAAGAGCAGCGAGTGGAAGTCAGTGTCCCTCCCTCGGCCCCGTCGGGAGTGCCAGGGCCTCGTGACTCGGGGACATTACACTCGCCCTCCGCCTGCGCATTATCCTCATTATGCGTGTAGGCCGACCCCCGTAAATCAGAGCGCGGAATACGTCATTTATCCGGATGATTAGAGGTGTTCGGGAAATTGCGTTTTAACCGGATAATGCCGGGGTCTGGTCGCAGAACACTCCGCGGCGATTCACTTGGCGGCGATGGCTAGAGCGACAAGGAGGGGGAGAGGGAGGGGGAGGGGAAGAGGAAGGGGAAAGAGGAAGGGGAAAGGGGGAGAGGGAGAGGATAAGAGATTAGGGTTTGATGGGTGTGGGATTGAGGGAGATTGAGTGAGTCGAGTATTGTTGAGCGAGTCGAGTCAGTTGCGTGAGATTTGGCTGATAATGAACGAGACAAAGCGAGATCCCGTGAGATTGAAAGAATTGAACGAGATGGAAACGAGGCCGATCGAGAGTGAACGGGATCGAGCGAGATTAGATGAAAGTGAGCTAGACCGAGATTGAAGAGAGGCGAAGCGAGAATCAGCGAGACCGAACGAGAATCGACGAGTCGGAGCGAGAGCACGGCGAGACGGACCCGTCTGCGCCATCAGCGGGGAACCGAAGCGCGGAACGACACCCGTGACCCTGTTGCGCTTTTTTCAGAGGGTGGGTCGGGTGGGTGGGTTGTGGGTGGGGCCGAGCGAGGAAGACGTGTCAGCCGTGTTGAGACGAGGGAGCTTTGACTAGTTTATGGCGGGGAGATATTTATGGGCTTCTGATTCCGATCTGGATCTCGGGAACGCATAGTAGGCGGGTGACGCCATTCGCGGGATTAGCGGATTGGGACGACGGAGGTGTGCGCACGCGCGGACACGCACGCTCATGCAGAGGCACAGACTGTCTGTCCCTCTTTTTACCTAACCCCTTCCTTCCCTTCCCTCCCTCTTTCCCTCCCTTCCTCCTTCCCTCCCGCCTTCCTTTCCTTCTCCTTTCTCCTTTCCCTTCTCTCTCTCTCTCTCTCTCTCTCTCTCTCTCTCTCTCTCTCTCTCTCCTCTCTCTCTCTCTCTCTCTCTCTCTCTCTCTCTCTCTCTCCTCTCCTCACTCTCCTCTCTCTCTCTCTCTCTCTCTCTCTCTCTCTCTCTCTCTCTCTCTAATTCTTTACCTCCTTCCTTCTCCCACCTTGCTCCCTCCCTTCTGTCTGTCTCCATACGTCTAGAGTGAGTTAGCAGCAAGGAATGAAACAGATAGAAAGTGAGACAGGAAGGTGAGAGAAGATAGACAGACACAGACAGACAAACAGACAGTATATAAGTGTATGTGCTTTGGAGACGGTCACTCGCACACTCACTCGCTCGCTCTCACGATTACTCACTCTCAGAGTCACTCACTCACTCTTTTGCAATCCACTTGCACGCTCACTCATATATACACACACTCAGTGACTTACGCACTCGCACGCCCACTCAGTGACTTACTCACTCACACGCCCACACAGTGACTGACTCACTCATACGCCCACTCACTCGCACGCCCACTCAGTGAATTACTCGCACTCCCACTGACTGACTCACTCACTCACTCACTCGCACGACCACTCACTCGCACGCCCACTCAGTGAACTACTCGTTCTCCCACAGACTGACTTGACTGACTGACTCGCACGCCCACTCAGTGACTGACTCACTCGCACGCCCACTCAGTGACTGACTCACTCGCTCGGCTCGTCGGTGTCACGCTGCGATCCGATTTAAATCTCGAAAGTAAACAGGATCCGCGCCCTCTTTGGCCAGTCTAATGATCTCCGCTTCCCCGGCGGCAGCTGGGCCCAGGCGTGGCTCCCGCTCCTCGCCGGCTTTTGTGTGTTTAGTGTTCCTCACTTATTCATGGAGTGGAGGTTTTTCGGTGGGGGAGGGGGGCGGGGGCTGCGGCTCCCTCTCACTCGCTCGCTCGCTCGCTGGTTTTATGTCTTGAGGTCTGTGTGTGTCTAACTCTGTCTGTCTCCTCTCTTATGACTCTGTTTCCCCCTTCTATATATCTCCTTTATTTCTCCCTTTCTCCCTCTCCTCTCCCTCTCCCCTTTCTTTGTCTATCCTCCTCCCTCCCTTCCCTCCTCCCTCCCTTCCCTCCTCCCTCCCTTCCCTCCTCCCTCCCTTCCCTCCTCCCTCCCTTCCCTCCTCCCTCCCTTCCCTCCTCCTCTATGTCAGCCACGCCTGCTGACTGCATGGTTTTGCCGTTTTTACTCCTGTGTGTATGTGCGTGCACGCACTCCCTCTACCCTCTTGGTATCTGAAGCACGGAGCCCTTGCATATACACGAGCTCGGACGCAGGGACACGTAAGCATGCTTGCGAAGACGTACACGATTATGTACACACGCTCACATCTAATTACTGTACAGTATGTATAGGAGCACTTGTGAAATTATATGTATTGAATTATTACTCACGAGCCCGCACACGCACACCCACGCTGACACATACATTGGCCCACACTCCCACGACAAAACTAACACAAACACGCGTGTATTTAATCACGGTCTCTGATAACTTTGTTTAAGCCTTGAATTTCACCAGTGCAAATGTCAGTTAAGATTATTATCTGCTCGTTTTCTGTGCAGGAATTGTTTTGAAGCATACTCATTCATTCATTCGTTCATTTATTCATTTATTCATTTATTCTCTCTGTCTGTCTGTCTCTCTCTCTCTCTCTCTCTCTCTCTCTCTCTCTCTCTCTCTCTCTCTCTCTCTCTCTCTCTCTCTCTCTCTCTCTCCTCTCTCTCTCTCTCTCTCTCTCTCTCTCTCTACCTCTCTCTCTCTCTACCTCTCTCTACCTCTATCTCTACCTCCATCTCTTCTTATCAGTCTTTCTGTATCTGTCTGTCTATCTCCCCTCCCTCCTTCCCTCTCCAGCGTTTTAATTTTTTCTCTTTTATCATTTTCCTTCATTTCCCCTCCTCTTTATATCATCTTAGCATGTGTCAGATGCACATATCACCTCGTCTTGATGTGCATTCAAGGAGTCCTCGAGGTGAGCGTGTTGGGGAGCTGAGGGGAGAGATTAGCAAGGGATCGCGAAGAGGCTGGGGTTCAAGTTGGGGGTTGGGGGTTCATGGTGGGGGTTGGGGGTTCATGGTGGGGGTTGGGGGTTCATGGTGGGGGGGTTGGGGGTTCATGGTGGGGGTTGGGGGTTCATGGTGGGGGTTGGGGGTTCATGGTGGGGGTTGGGGTTCATGGTGGGGGTTGGGGAGAATTGAGAGGGTTTGTGATCATTGTTTTTGTTTGTAGTTTACCTTTTATTGCTGATATTAGTTTCAGTAACAGCAATAAGGATGGTGATGATAATGCCAATAATACTGATGATACAGATGGTAATGACGATGGATATTGATAGTGATTTTTGTTATTAGTATCAACTTTTATTTTTGCCATAATAGGAGAAATATTAATGTTGCCGTCATAATTGTCACTATTATTTTTCTGATATTTGTTTTATTTTATTGTCCGTATTGAAGAAATTTCAAGGATTATCGAGGTCTAAAAAATTTGCTAACGTTTATAAGGGTTTTGCTATTATGCAAATTTTATGGCTTGTCCTTCGTATTTCTCTTCTCTTATCTTTCTCTTTCTCTCTCTGTCTTTCTCTTACGTCTTCCTTCCTCCTTCATGCTTCCAAATCCAGCCCTGTCTTTCTCTCCTTCCTTCCACTCTCCCTACCTCCCTGTTCTCGTCCTCCCTCCCTTCTTTACGTCTCTCCCTACCTCCCTGTTCTCGTCCTCCCTCCCTTCTTTACGTCTCTCCCTACCTCCCTGCTTTGGCCCGTCCGCTCTCCTTCCTTCCCTTCATATCCTTCTACTTCACTCCCTCTCTTCCTCATTGCCTTCCTCCCTGTTTTCTTAAGGGTCTCCCTCCTTCCTCCCTCCCCCTCTCCCTCTCCCTCCCTCTCCCTCCCTCCCTCCCTCCCTCCCTCCCTCCCTCCCTCCCTCCCTCCCTCTCCCGCTTCCCGTCCCCCTCCCTTTCTCTCTCCGTTTCCTTCTCCCTCTCCCTCTCCCTCTCCCTTTCCTTCTCCCTCTGCATCTCCTTCCCTCCCCTGATTCACTCTCCCCCCGCCTTCCATATCTTCCTAACTCACTCCCCCCCCCCCAGCGCACCTAACCCCCGGCCATAACCATAAGACAGCCAGCGCCATTGTGTGTGGTGTAAACTCGAGGTCGGGCCATTGCTTATCACACTTCCTAAATCCACCCCTTTAACGCGCGCATCAAAGAGGTTTTCCCCTGCACTCCCCCACCTCCCTGAAACCCCCCCCCCAAACCCCCCTAATCCCCCTACCTCCCACCTCCCCACCTCTATCCTTTGCCCTGTCTCTGTCCTTTCGGATTGTTTCTTCCTTCTCCTTTCTTCTGTTCTGTCTGTCTCTCCCTCCCTCTCTCTCTCTCTCTCTCCTCTCTCCTCTCTCCTCCTCTCCCCCTCCCTCCCTCCCTCCCCTCCCTCTCTCCTCTCTCTCCTCTCCCTCTCCTCTCCTCTCTCCCCTCCTCTCTCTCTCTCTCTCCTCTCTTCCTCTCCTCCTCCTGCCCTCCTCCTCTCTCCTCCTTCTCTCTCCTCCCCTCCTCCTCATCCTCTTCTCTTCTCCCTTCCCCTCTCTACCTCCCCTCCTCCTCCTCTCCTCCTCCTCCTCCTCCTCCTCCTCCTCCTCCTCCTCCTCCTCCTCCTCCTCCTCCTCCTCCTCCTCCTCCAGGATCTCGAGTTCGCACGCTTTTCCATCGATAAGTTCCTTCTCGCACTTAATTGAGTGGTCTGACCGGGCCGAGCTTGCATGGAGGGGGGAGGGGATGGGGAAGGAGGGGAGGTGGTAGAGAGGAATGGAGGGGAGAGGAGGTGGGGTAGGAAGGGGGAGGGGAACAGGGTAGGATGAAAGGGAGAGGAAGGGAGGGAGAGCATAGTGGAGAGGGTGGGCGAGGGGAGAGGAGAGGGAGGGAAAGGGAAAGGGGAAGGGGAGGGGGGTTTTCACCTCGTCTACCCTTGCATACCAAAATGTCTCGCAGGGGGCACGATCCAGAGTCATGGCCGGGGGGGTGAGGGGAGGAGGGGATGGTTTCAGTTTCTCTCTCTTTTCTGTTTCGATCTTTCGTCTTTTCTTTCTCTCTTTTCTGTATCTGTCTTTCGTCTCTTCTTTCTCTCTTTATTTTTCCTCAAATATTTGTCTTTTTCTTCGTTGTTTTTTTTTCAACCTTCTGCTTTCACGTAATCATATCTTCCTCCTCCTCCTACTACTTTCTTCCTTCTCCTTTTCCTCCTCCTCCTCCATTTATTTTTTCTCTTTTTACTCATTATCCTTCTCTTCTTAGTTTTCCTACTCTATTTCCTGATTTTTCTTCACCTTTCTCTTATTTTCCTGATTTTCCTCACTGTCCTTCTATTCTTCCTTTCTTCCTTTTCCTTCTCCACCCTCTCATTTTCCTTTTCTTCCTCTTCCTACTTTTCTTTCCTTCTTCCTCCACTTCCTCCTCCTCCTCCTCCGCCTCCTCCTCCTCCTCCTCCTCCTCCTCCTCCTCCTTTTCCTTCTCTTTCTTCCTCCTCCTCCTCCTTCTTTTTCTTCTCCTTCTTCTCCTCCTCCTCCTCCTCCTCCTCCTCCTCCTCCTCCTCCTCCTTTTCCTCCTCCATCTCTTCCCTTTCCTCCCCCTCCCCTCCCCCTTTCCTCCCCCTTCCCCACGGCCGGCCTTCAACTTCACCTGGAAGGGAAGGTGGCACTAATGCCCCGAGGCAGTCACGATCATGAGCGCTTGGTGTGTCTTGAGGGCGGGCAGAGGGGGGGGAGGAGGCGAAGAGGGAGGGTGTGGGAAGAGCAAGGGGAAGGGCAAGGGGAGGAGGAATGGGGAGGGGGGGGGGAAGCAAGGGCAAGGGGAAGGAGTAGGACAAGGGGAAGGGGAAGGAGTGAAGGGGAGGGGGAAAGGGAGGATGGTGTGGCTTGAGGGGAGGTGGGGCGAGGGGAGCCGGGGAGGAGATGAGATGTCTGGGTCGATGGTGGGGATCCAGGGGGAGGGGTAATAGGGGGATAGGTGGTGGCGTTGAGGGGGGAGGTTAGGGGAAGGGGACGGGAGGGCCTTGGGGAGAATGGGGACTGGATGGGGGATGAGACGAGGAGGGGGGGGATTAAATAGAGGAAAGGGATTAAGATGGAATTATTTTTTTAAGCTAATTATGCCAGTGATGTCAGAGAAAGAAAAGTCTACAATGTTAGTTTAGGCAGTGTAACTATCTCTCCCTCTCCCTGTCTCCTGTCTTCCTTCCCTTCCTCCATCCCTCCTTCCTTCCCATCTTTAGTCCCTCCCTGTTCATCAGCTCCCCCCCCCCCACTCCCCTGTCTTCCATCCTGCCTCTTGCCTCCCATCCCCCCCCTGCCTTCCCCCCCCATCCCCGCCCTCGTCAATGTCACGCTCAAGCATCCTCACCGAGGTAGGCAACCCCAGAGCAAGTGTGAAGCGTGACGGCGGAGTGTGTCTCCCTCTTCTGCTTCTTCTCTTTTCTTCTTAGTCTTCTTTTCTCTTTCTCCTCCTCCTGTTCTCCTCCTCTTCTACTACTTCATCTTTTTTTTTTCATTTTCTCCTCCTCCTTCCCTCCCTCATTCATTCTACCCTCCCTATACTCCCTCCCCCTTCCACCCCCCTCCCCCTTGCCTCCCTATACCCCTCTCCACCTCCTCCCTCCCTCCCTCCCTCACTCCCTCACTCCTCATTTCCTCCCTCCCCCTCCCTCCTCCCTCCTCCTCGATTTCGGTTATATATTTGGCGATGATGATGATGGTGATTGATAGTGACGCTTGATGGTGCTCATGATGATTGTTAATGATGATGGTGATCACATTAATCACCGTCTGTGAGTGATATAAATAGCTTCAGGTAAATTGATAAGCAGCCTTCGAAAGCCGTATGATTTATCAAGAAACGCATTCGAAGGTGAGGCAAAAAACGATTAGAATGATGATGATGATGAGGGTGATGATGATGGTAATGATAATCGTGATGAAAATAATAATGAGAGAGAGTGAGAGTAAGAAAGAAAAGAATAGTATGAAGACAATACAATAATAATAATAATAAGAAGAAGAAGAACGAGAATATTTCTCGAATAATAAGAGGAGAGAAGGCAACTCGAAACAGAAGAAGAAGAGAGAGAAGACAAGAAGAGAGAGAAGACAACCCGAATAATAATAATGAAAGAGAGAGCAGACAGCCCGAATAAAGGCGAATGGAGAGAGAGCGCCAAAAGCGAATAATAGGAACAGGACGAAAAAGGAGAGGCGAGGGACGGAAGATAAACAAGCTGACCCTCGAAGGCGCAGAAGGCCTCCTCCTCCTCCTCCTCCTCGAAGGATACCTCGCCGAGGCCTCGTCAGGGAGCTTGCGGAGGGCGGACTGCGCTTTCGCTTCGCGTCGTGTATTGGGTTTTTCGTTTTTTTTTTTTTTGTTTCTTGAATTTTCGTTTTTTTTTTTTTTTAGATTTTTGGATTTTCGGCTTTTTTTATATAGATTTTCGTGTTTTTTAGATTTTTTTGATTTTTCAGCTATTTGGATTTTTCGGCCCTTTTTAGAATTTTGGATTTTTTTTGGGCTTCTGGATTTTTCTTGTCATTATTTTTTTTATTATTACACATTTTTATCATGATGCTAATTTCCTCTGTCATATTATCATTATTTTTATTTGTAGTAGTATAGTAATAATTTTACTATTATTAGTAGTATAGTTATTATTATATTACTTATTATTTTTTATATTATTATTATTGTTGTTATTTTTATTACTGGTGCTGGATGGAAGGAATTTATATTCGTTCTCATGCATATTATGTTTATGGTCTTTTACCTACGTTTATTTACTTGTTTTTCATTTGTAAACTGTTGTTGCAACTTGTACTGTAACGAGTGAAGCCGTAGTTGACGTTGAAACCTTTCTGCAACTTGAAGAGGTGAAGTTGCAACATTCCGAGAGTTCGTCGTCGAGATGATGTTCAGGATGCAATGGCCCGCTTGTGGTTTACGCTTCGGTGGCAGAGGAAGCAGCAGCCAGCTCGCATCCTCCTCCTCCTCCTCTTCCTCCTCCTCTTCCTTCTTCTTCTTCTTTTTCTTCTTCTCTTTCTTCTCTTCCTCCTCCTCCTCCTCCTCCTCCTCCTCCTTCCTCCCTCCCCCCTCCTCCCTCCTCCTCCTCCTCCCTCCCTCTTCTTCTTTCTCATCCTCATCTTCCTCTTCCTCTTCCTCTTCCACCTCCTCATCGTTCCCTTCGTCCTTCTTCTTATTATTATCCCCATCCCCTCCTTCCTTCTTCCTTAGTTTTTCTCCTCCCCTATTCCCATTATTCTCTTCCTGTTGCCATCCCTCCCTGCTCGCCCTTCATCCCTCTCTCTCCCTCTTCCATTCCTTCCGTCTACCTTATATCCTATTATCTCTCTCGCTCGATCCTTCAACTTCTGCCCATCATCTCTCTCGTCCTCTTATCCTCCTCCCTCTCCCTCTCTCTCCTATCTCTCCCTAATTCTTTCATTCCCTTTGCTCTCCCCTTCCCAAACCCTCATTCTCTCACCCCCTTCTCTCTCCCTCATCTCTTTCCTCACCCTCTTCCCTCTTCCCCTCCCTCACCCTCTCCCTCTCCCTCATCTTCCCTCCCCTCTCCCTCATCGTCCCTCACCGTCCCTCCCCCTCATCTCCCCCCTCCTCCTCACCCCCCCCCCCGCGCCAGATGGCCGAGTCGCAGAAGTCGGAGGACGTCTGGACTCCACAGGGGGGGTGGGGGTGGGGGGTGGTGTAGGTGGGGGGCCTTAGTGGGGATAGCGGTAGGGGAGGGGGAGGGGGAGAGGGAGGGGAGCGTGGTGGGGGAGGCAGAGATGAAGGAGGAAAGATTGATGTTGGGGTTGGGGGGGGGGGTTGAAGATGGAGTTGTGAGTGGGGATGAGTAGTTGGGGAGGAAGGGGGGGCGGGGGAAGAATTGCTGGTGGGTGGGTATGAGCGAGGAGGAGGGGGAGGGGGAGAAGGAAGGGGGAGATGGTGGTGGTGGGGGAAGGGGAAGGGGAGGAGGGGTAGGAGGAGGTTAAGGAGGGGGAGGAGAAGGGGGAGGGGAGGAAGTTAAAGAAGAGGGAGGAAGACAGGTGAATGAGGAGAGACTTGACGTGAGAAGAAAGAAACTCGGGGGCGGGGGGGGGGGAGGCGAAGGAAGATGAGCACATTATATTCTTATTATTTCTTTTCTTTCTTTGTTGTTGTTGTTTTCTGTGGCGTTAAAAGATCTTGGTTACATTATTTTTTATTATCATTTAGAAGTTTTATCGCACACACAAACACACACACACTCACTCACTCACTCACTCACTCACTCACTCACTCACTCACTCACACACACACACACACACACACACACACACACACACACACACACACACACACACACACACACACACAAACAAACAAACAAACAAAACGCACACAACATACACAACCTTGCCTCCCCCATAAGCCTCTCTATTTCCCTGTTCCTTCTCTCTTTCCATCCCCCCCCCCCCCCTCGCCGTAGAACACAGCGTTGTTTGGGGCTCCTGTGTTTTTCCATAAATTGTATTCCTGGCACAGAGCCTTACCAGGGAAGACAGGTCGGCGGGCGCGTGGCACTTAACATACCTGCGGTGGCACTGTTGACGCACCCGAGGCACCTCTGTGACACCCCTTCGCCCTCCCCTTCGTCTCTTTCCTGCTTCATTCTTCTCTTATTTTCCATCCCCTTCTCCTTATTCTTTCTCATGGTCTCTCTTCTTCTTGCTCTTTGTGTTTTCTTCTCTTTTCCTCTCATTTCTTCTGTCCTCTTTATCGTTTTTCTTTTCTCCCTCTCTTCTCTTTTGGTCTCTCCTTCGTGCTTACAAACTTTTCTTCATTCTCTCTTCTCTCCACCCTTTCCCCTTCCCTCATGTCTCTCCCTTTACCCTTACCTTCCCATTCACTTTACTCTTACCTCTCCTTGTCTTTCTCTCTTCCCTTCCATGTCTTCTGTCCTCTTTCTCCGTCTCTTCTCTCCACTTCTTGCCTTTCCTCCCTTCTCTCCGATTCCCCCATTTTCTCTTTTCTGCCTTTCTCTTTCTCCTTCTCTCCCTTTTCCTTTCCCTTTCGCTCGCCCTACCATTTCTCAGGAGGAAGTGGAAAGTGCCTGATAATGGGAGAAAGTGGGGACACGGACGAGAGAAAGGGGAGAGGTGAAAACACAAAAGGGGAAAAGAAAAGACCGTTGATAAAAGGGGACGTAAAGGAGAACATCGAACAACAATGACGGAAATAGAGAAGGACGGATAAAGCCATATACAGAGGTTGAGGAAAATGAAAACGGATGAGGAAGACAGACACAGACAGACAGACGTATGCACGCACACACACGTACAAAAAGTGAGTCAGGAACAGACAGATATATATATATATATATATATATATATATATATATATATATATATATATATATATATATATATATATATATATAGAGAGAGAGAGAGAGAGAGAGAGAGAGAGAGAGAGAGAGAGAGAGAGAGAATCAGGGAGACAGGGAGAGAAAGAAACCGACACAGACAGCAACAGACAACGATCGCCAAACCACAGAACAAAAAGGAGCAAATAGCGAAGAGCAGCGGAATGAAGCACGACCCGAGAGAGACCCTCCGTTTGTAAACAAGCACAAAGGGAGGAAAGAAAGAGCGTAGAACGAAACAGAAATAAATAATGAGAATCGGGAGTGAGGAAACAGCGAGTCGGCGGAGAGGGAGGTGTGAAAAAACACATTTTAACCCACTCAAATGCGGACCAAAGCATGGACTGTTTACTTTATTCATGAATTCACTTTGAGGAGAAATTGTTTGCGTGGAGAACGAGCCCATAAACCTTTTTTTCTTTTTTTCTTTTTTTCTACTTCTTTTTGTCTTTTTGAGAGATTTTTTTTTTTTTTTTTTGCTCTGTGTTATTGGTATTTTAGACACATTATTTTATTGTAAATTGTTCTTTTATTCTTGTTTTTATTTTTACTTTTACTCCCCCAAATTTCTTACCACTGTACTTTTTTTTGCTGATAAAAGAAAAATGAACCATTGGTTGCAAGAATGAATGATGCGCCTTTTAGGTTGTTTTTTTTGTTCTTATTTTTTTAATGTTTTACATGTAATGATCTTTTCTCTAATTTTCTATTTATAGTCTTAACGTTGACGTATTGCAGATGATAAAAATGGTGTTGAAAATAAAAAGGTTTTAGCAAAGCTTTAACCTATAACTATGTCTGTCTGTGTGAAGATAGGATAGATTTTTTATGTTCGTTTCATTCATCATTTTTGTCTGAATTGTTTATCGACGGACGTTTTGAATATATTTATTTGTGTTTGGGATTGTATTGTGAAGATCCATGAACGAACGCGTGAACGCACACGCTAAAACCGATACACACGCGCGCGCCCGCAAATATAACACACATGCATACGTGAAATAGTCACAGCGTGCACACAAGGTTTAGCACACACTACACATGCCGAAATTAGACGCACAATTAAACCAGGGGCCCGCGCCCACACATGCACATGTACACACGTACTTCCGTTCACTCTCTCTCTCTCTCTCTCTCTCTCTCTCTCTCTCTCTCTCTCTCTCTCTCTCTCTCTCTCTCTCTCTCTCTCTCTCTCTCTCCTCTCTCTCTCTCTCTCTCTCTCTCTCTCTCTCCCTCTCTCTCTCTCCCCCTCCCCCCTCCGCTCTTGGGAAGTCGGAGATGTTTCGAAGCATCGCTTAGAGAGGTTTGATGTTTTATTTATTTGTTCTGTTAGTAGAGAGGATCCCTTGATTATATTGCTGTTTTATTTAACTTAATTTTCGGGGCTTATTTTTCAAAGAATAAAGTGTGGATGGGAAAGAAAATATATTTATAATCATGTGTGTGTGTGTGTGTGTGTGTGTGTGTGTGTGTGTGTGTGTGTGTGTGTGTGTGTGTGTGTGTGTGTGTGTGTGTGTGTGTGTGTGTGTGTGTGTGTGTGTGTGTGTGTGTGTGTGTGTGTGTGTGTGTGTGTGTGTTTGTGTGTTGTGTGTGTGTGTGTTGTGTGTTCTATATTTAAAGGATAATAATGATGATACATACACTGTCGATAAAAGAAATATAGATTTACGTATGACATTAGGCCCCGAGCAACAAGGGCCTAACGCCGCCCCGAGCAACAAGGGCCTAACGCCGCCCTGTGCATTATCCCCCGCTCGGCTTCCGCGGAAAGACAAATGCCGGTCTCGATGCGCAGAGTTCGTCGCCGCAGAGAAGAAAAAAAAAAAGATCTTTAAATAATCTCGTAAACGGCCGGTAAATACACCTCTGTGTGTGTGTGCGTGTGTGTGTGTGTGTGTGTGTGTGTGTGTGTGTGTGTGTGTGTGTGTGTGTGTGTGTGTGTGTGTGTGTGTGTGTGTGTGTGTGTGTGTGTGTCATATACGCTCATGCTCCCTCCTCTTTCTTTCTCCATGTCTCCCTCTTTTAGCTTCTGTCTTCTCGCCCACTCGCTTTTCCTTCTCCTTCGCTTCCTCTTTTGGCCCCTCGTCTCTCTTTCCGCTCACTCCCGTCTCTCTCTCCTTCCTTCCTCCCCTCTCTGCCCTTCTTCTGCCTTCTCCCCCTCCCTCTCCTTCTTTCCCCTTCCTTCCCTCTCTCCTCTTCTTCCATCCCTCCATCCCTCTCCCTTCTCCCCTCTCTCCCCTTCTTTTCCCCCTCTCTCTCCCTTTCCTTCTCCCCCCCCCCCCCTTCCCTTCATGTGTGTATACAGTTATACATTCCGAAGATGGTTGTTCAAGGTGTGGGGGGGGGTGTTATGGGAGAAATTGGGAGGGGATTAGTGTGTGGGGGAGTATGGGGAGGGGGAGGGGTAAGAAGGGGGGATAGGGGAGCTGTAATGGGGGAAAGAGGGGAGAGAGAAGGTAAGGGAAAAGCGGAATGTGGAGGAGTGGTGGGGGAGAGGTGGGGGAGAGGTGAGGAGGGGGTAAGGAGGGTGACATATGCCTATGGAACGCTGTCGGTTGTCATACCGGGAGCTTCATACCGGCGAGCGCGAAGTGGAAAATGTGTTTAGGGGGGGAGGGGTGCTGGGGGATGGGAGGGAAGGAGGGGGGTTGGGGTTGCTCGGCGCATTCCGCCTTAAGTGACTGCTACAGATGCTACAGATGCCGGCGGTAATTTAGCGTCAAATATGTGGTTGTGTGTGTTTTTTTTTTTTTTTTTTTTTTTTACTCTTTAAACTTTCCTTATCTCGTTCGTATTTATTTTTCTCTGTTACTCTCTCGTTTTTTTTTTCTCTTTCTTTATCTCTTTCTCTTCTTCTCTCTCTTTACTCTTCTTCTCTCTCTCTATCTCTCATCTCTTTCTCTTCTCTCTCTCTCTCTTCTTCTCTCTCTCTCTCTTGTCTCTCTCTTTCTCTCTCTCTTTCTCTCTTCCTCTCCTTTTCACTCTCACGCTATCCCTTCCTCTCCCTCTCTTCCCGCCCTCTCCTCCTGTCCCTCTCCCTCCCCTTCGTCTTTCCCAACTTCTCCTTCATTTCCCCTTCCCCCTCTCTTTCCCGCCCTCTTCATCTCCCACTCTCTCTCGCTCTCCCTTCCTCCTTCCCACCCTGTCCCTCGTTGCTTTCCACTTCTCCCTCTCCCTCCAACCCTCCTTCACTCCCTTCCTTTCTCCCTCCCCCACCCTCTCTCCCCCTCTCCCTCCCCCTCTCCTTCTCCCTCCCTCCCTCCCCCTCGTTCTCCCTCCCTCCCCCTCGTTCTCCCTCCCTCCCCCTCGTTCTCCCTCCCTCCCCCTCGTTCTCCCTCCCTCCCCCCCCTTCGTTCTCTCCCTCCCTCCCCCTTCGTTCTCTCCCTCCCTCCCCCTCGTTCTCTCCGCGATGGCCGCCGAACGGCATGAGCGTTCGCCGCCGAGAGCGTTTCTCCATAAATCCGCGGTAATCTCGTGTTTCACTTGCCATGACAACTGACCTGTTTCTGAGCGGTGAAGACTATTCCGCGCCCCCCTCTTCTCCTTTCCAGACTTTTTTATGTCCGTGATTATGGCCCTTTTTTGAATTGCTATTTTTTTTGTGTATGTGGGAGGGGGGGGTTGTTTTTCTTTTTTTTTGTTTGTTTGTTTGGTTTCGAAATAGGGTTTTCTCTTCCTTTTGGTTTCGTTTGTTCTCTCCTCACTCTCTTTTTTTTTTTTTTTTTTAGTTTTTCTTCTCTGTTTTCGTTTTATTTTTGTTTTTTATAGTAAAATAGTTTTTTTTGGTATTTTATTCTCGAATTACAACTATCACCCCTCTTTCCCTTCTTTATCCCCACCCTCCCCCAAAAAAAACGTAAAGAAATAATTGGTGTGGATTATCATCAATTCCAGGACATTTATTTACGAAGCGTTGGAGGTAAGGGATCCAGGACGCACATTCACACACACACGGACACGCACATACACACGCACGCACACTCACGCACACATTCACGTACATACACTCACACACACTCACGCACACACACACGCACGCACACTCACGCACACATTCACGTACATACACTCACACACACTCACGCACACACACACACGCGCACACACACTTATTCTTCTCCCTCCTCATTTTTCTTCTTCGTCTTCGTCTTATCAACGCTTTTCCTTTTCCTCTTTTATTTTTCTGTTCCCTTCTTCTCCCCTGTGGCAACGCGTCGGCAGAATCGGTGTCTTCTGTGTTGTGCTTTTATTCCCGTTTAATTTGTTTTTTTGTTTTTTCTTGTTTTTTTTATATATCTTTTGTCACTTGTCTTGATTTTAATAGGGTATATATTTATGCTAGGGAGGAGAGGAGAAGAGGAGAGGAGAAGGAGGAGAGGATAGCAGGAGAGGAGAAGGAGGGATAGGGAAGAGGTGGAAGAAGATGAGATGGAAGGGGAGGAGGGAGAGGAGAAGAAAGGGAGAGAGAAAGAGGGAGAGTGAAGGAGGGATAGCAGAGAGGATGAAGAAGGAAAGGAGTGAGAGGAGTTGGAGGAAGAATGAGAGGAGGAGAAAGAAGGGGAAGAGGGGGTGGGAGAGGAGGAATAGGGGAAAAGGAGGAAGAGGGGGAAGAGCAGGAGATTGAAGAAGAAGAAGAAGAAGAAGAAGAAAGAAGAAAAAGGAGAAGAGGAGGAGGAGCAGAAGGAGGAGGAGGAAGAGGAAGAGGAAGAGGAAGAGGAAGAGGAAGAGGAGAGGAGGAGGAGGAGGAGGGAGGGAGGAGGAGGAGGAGGAGGAGGGAGGGTGAGTGGGTGGTGGTGGTGGTGTGTGGTGGTGGTGGTGTGGAGGGAGGAGGAGGAGGAGGAGGAGGAGGAGGAGGTAGCATTCGAAAGGGAGAGGGAGGAGGAGCAGAGGTGGGGGAGGCACGGGTGTCACATGTAATAGTGGCACGCCCATATCCATTCAGAGTCCTGCCACAAACAATATGTTGTGTCGAGAATGAGCTAAGTGACCGCTTCCCCGGCTCGCTGCCGGCGCCGCCTCTCGCTCGCCGTCCTCGCCCTCGCCCTCGCTCTTTCTTGCCATTTTTCCTTTTCTCTTTTGACTTTCCCTTTTTTCTTTCTCTTTCTATCTTGCTATCTTTCTATCTTTCTTTCTTTCTTTCTTGTTTTCTTTCTTTCTTTCGTTTTTTTTTTCTTTCGCTTTCTTCTTCTTTTTCATTCTCTCTCCCTATCTTCTCATTTTCACTTTCTCATTCTCTCTCCCCCTCTCTCTCTCTCTCTCTCTCTCTCTTTCTCTGTCTCTCTGTCTCTCTCTCTGTCTCTCTCTCTCTCTCTCTGTCTCTCTCTCTCTCTCTCTCTCTCTCTCTCTCTCCTCTCTCTCTCTCTCCTCTCTCTCCTCTCTCCTCTCCCTCTCTCTCTCCTCTCCTCTCCTCTCTCTCCTTCCTCTCTCCTATCTTCACAACCCGACTTTTGCCTCCTTCCCTCCACCTCTTACTCCTCTCCACCTCCCCCCACTCTCTCTCGCCTCCCTTTTCTTCCCCTTTAGCCATTAACCAAATCACATCGCCTCCTCTCGTTTCGAACATCACTGGCGCCGCTGTTGTCATTACCACCATTAGTTCCCTGTTGCCATGCCAATTTTCGATTTTTTTTTTGGTATTTTGTCACGCCCTTTTTCCCTTTTTTTAGTCGTTTCGGTTTGACGTTGGAGGCGGGGAGGGGGGGGGGTGGCGAGGGGTGAGGGAAGGGAGGCTTGACTTGGATTGATTTGTATAGAAAGTGTGATTGACTCGGATGAGTCTGGAGCAGAATATCTTTTCAGTGGCTTTATTTGCTCTGGGCTTTTGTGGGTTGATTCGAGGGCGAAGAGGGAGGGTGAATTGTAATGCTAATAAAGAACAAGAGGGCGAAATAGAGAAAAAAAAAAATTAAACCTTTTTATTTTTATTTTTCTTTTTTCTATTTTTTTTTATCTTTTTTTATCTATTATCTATCCTTTTTCTATCTATCTATCTATTTTTTTAAATTTTTATTTTATATATATATATATATATTATATTTTAAAATATTATTATATTTTATAAAGTGTGTTGTGTGTTTTTTTTTTATATACCTCCCCTTCCCCCCCTCCCCCCCTCCCCCTCTCTTCCCCCCCCCCCTTGGCCTCCCCTTGCTTTTTTTCCAAAAAAAAATTTTAAAATTCCCCTCTCCCCTTTTCCTTCCTCCACGCTCCCTCCCTTTTCACGCCCCCCCTTCTCCCTTCAGGGGAAACCATTAAGGGGAACTCCCCTCCCCGGGGGGGGGGAGGGTTGGGGGGGAGGGTGGGGAGGTTATTTGGAAAAGGGGGGGTGGGGGGGGGGATGGGTTAAGGGGGAGGGGAAAGGGGGGGGGGGGAAGAGGGGGTTTAAAGGGAAAAGG
>NC_051425.1:32396317-32399443 GCF_015228065.2 Penaeus monodon | reverse complement strand
CATTTTTTTTTCAATTGCTTTTCGTTTGTATACAGTTCCCGAAGCGCATATCTGACAAAGCAAATATGTTCGTGTGTCCGTTTCGTGGAAGAGGGAGCGATATTTCACTTGTTTTTAAGTGCTGTATTGCATTCTCGTGTTCCTTTCGAAGGTGGAGGTCGAGGAGGAGGTTGAGGTTGAGGAGGAAGGGGTGGAGGAGATAGAGGAGGTGGTGATCGAGGGGGAGATGGAGGTCGAGGAGGAGGTGGAGGTTGAGGAGGAGGTGGAGGAGGAGGTGGAGGAGATAGAGATGGTGGAGATGGAGGTCGAGGATGAAGAGGAAGCGGGAGAAGGGAAACTGCAGAGAATTTAGAGGTGAATGAGGAAGAGGTGATAATAGAGGAGAAGAAAAGTAAGAGGAGAATAATAGGGGGATGATTCCAAGTTCGAATAGGAATGATTATTGTGATAATTATGATAATAGTACTGATTGTGATAATGATGATGATAATAAAAATGATGATGATAGTAATAATAATAATAGTAATAGTAATGATAATTATAATGATGGTGATGATGATGATGATGATAATGATAATAATGATGATAATGATAATGATAACAATGATAATATTAACAATAATGATAATGAAATAATGACAATATAATATAATAATAACAACGATAATGCTTCCTCCTCCTCCTCCTCCTCCTCCTCCTCCTCCTCCTCCTCCTCCTCCTCCTCCTCCTCCTCCTCCTCCTCCAACCCCCCCTCCTCCCCCTCCTCCTCCAACCCCCCTCCCCCCGTCCACCTCTCCCTCTCCCTCCTCCCCCCCGTCCACCTCTCCCTCCCCCTCCTCCCCCCGTCCACCTCTCCCTCCCCCTCCTCCCCCCGTCCACCTCTCCCTCCCCCTCCTCCCCCCGTCCACCTCTCCCTCCCCCTCCTCCCCCCGTCCACCTCTCCCTCCCCCTCCTCCCCCCGTCCACCTCTCCCTCCCCCCCCTCCTCCCCGTCCACCTCTCCCTCCCTCCCCCCCCTCTCCGTCCGTGTCCCGCCCTCTACATTTCATACACGCGTACGTTAATGGTTCCTGAAACATCCTGCGCCGCTGAAAACTTCAGTCGGGATTTACGCGAATTTGACAGAGACCCCGGTTCGTGCGAGTCGTAAAGGGAAAAGCAGTTGGCTTGGGTTGAAATATTGATGAAGTTTGCAAAGTGATGTTAGATACGAGGGCTTGGCTTCGGATGCAGTTCGCAGGTTAGCTGGATGGGTTGCTTTTCTCTCTCTCTCTCTCTCTCTCTCTCTCTCTCTATCGGTCTATTTGTCTGTCTATCTATCTATCTATCTATTTATCTATCTCATACTCTCTCTCTCTTGCTTTCTCTCTCTCGCTTTCTCTCTCCCTCCCCTCCTCTCTCTCCCCTTCCCTTCTCTCTCTCTTCCCCCTCTCTCCCTCTCTCTCTCTCTCTCTCTGAAAGTATAAGTGAGTTTGATTTATTCCTTTTGATTCATTTTCGTGTGTAGTGTACAGCAAATGTGCGGTTTGCATGCGGGGGAAAAAGGGTGCACTGTATAATAGAATTCTCTCGGGCCTTCAGTAAAGAGGTTTCCAATGGAATTACAGTACTTTCGGAGTATAGCTTTTATGATATTTTAGCTTTTTTTTTTTTTAGCTTTTCTTCGTACGCAGAGCAATACACTGAAGGGCATGTACGAACAAGCACCTACATATACCAGGGGCACGGTCGACAGGGCACGTCGTTAGGGTAGGGTAGAGAACTATGGCAGGGGCAAAGTGTCAGAAAAACCACGGGCAGGGTATATAGGCCACGGAGAGAGATGGAGAGGGAGAGAGAGAGTAGGAAGAGGGAGAGGGAGAAAAAAGGGTGGGGGAGAGGGAGAAAAAGGGTGAGTGAGAGGGAGGGAGAAAAGGTTAAGGGAGAGAGAGAGAGAGAGAGAGAGGAGAGAGAGAGAGAGAGAAGAGAGAGAGAGTAGAGAGAGATAGAAAGAAGAGAGAGAGAGAGAGAGAGAGAGAAAGAGAGAGAGAGAGACAGGCGACGCCGTTAATGAGGAAGATTTGACCTTTATCAGAGCTTTATCAGCAATCAGATCCTCCATCGTCATCCTCCATTATGGGATCTTGTTATCGCCTCCAGAGGGTCTTCATCACGCCTCCCCCCTCCCCTCCCTCCCCTCCCTCCCTTCTTCCCATTCTGTCTCAATTCTCTGTCTTTAGCTCCTTCCCCTTCTCCCTCCCTCCCCCTCCTTCCTTCCTCCCATTCTGTCTCCCTTCTCTGGCTTTAGCTCCTTTCCTCCTTGCTCCATCCTCCCTCCTTCCCCTTCTCCCTCCTTCGCTCCCTCCTCCCTCCTTCCCCTTCTCCCTCCTTCGCTCCTTCCATCTGTCCGCGTAACGGCCTTATTGTTGTGGTTTTGCCTTGAGGCTTACGTAACCTTTCTCTGTTTCTACTTCTCACTCTTTTAACTCTCTCTCTCTCTCTCTCTCTCTCTCTCTCTCTCTCTCTCTCTCTCTCTCTCTCTCTCTCTCTCTCTCTCTCTCTCTCTCTCGTCCTCCCTCTCTCCTCTCTCTCTCTCTCTCTCTCTCTCTCTCTCTCTCTCCTCTCTCTCTCTCTCTCTCTCTCTCTCTCTCTTCTCTCCTCTCTCATCTCTCTCTCTTCTCTCTCTCCTCTCTCTCTCTCTCTCCCTCTCTCTCTCTCTCTCTCTCTCTCTCTCTCGTCTCTCCTCTCTCTCCTCTCTCTCTCCCTCTCTCTCTCTCTCTCTCTCTCTCTCCTCTCTCTCTCTCTGCCCTCTCTCCCCTTCTCCTCCCTCCTCTCTCCCCGTCCCCCCTCCTCTCTTCATCCTCATCCTCTCCCATCCTTACCCTTTCCTCCTCCGTTTATTAATCCTTCCTCTTTATCTCCCTCTCGTCGTTCGTCCGTGCCGATGATGTCTGAGTAAATATGCGCCTCAGCCTTCCTAAAATGGCCAGGAGGTAACGCGTCGGATCCGGGATTATATATATATTTTTTTCTTGATTGTCAGTGTGTGTCAGTGTCAAGAGGGAGGAGGGGGAGGAGGAGGAGGGAAAGGGGAGGAGAGAAAGAGTAAGACGTGTGTGTGTGGGGGGGGGGGGTTGTGTGTGTGTGT
>NC_051425.1:32371317-32391317 GCF_015228065.2 Penaeus monodon | reverse complement strand
CGCCCGCGCCATAGCTCTTTTGCAACGGACCGAATCGGATATTAATCGACGGCCGGACGGGGATCGAACGCGGCACCAGCGGTTGGGCGCAGGTGGCGATGGGAAGGGGGGGGGAAGGGGGGAGGGGGTCTTTTTGTGAGTGTTTGTTTCCTGTGTTTATTGAGTTTTGTTTTTCTTGTTTTTTTTCTTGTTTTTCTTTTTCTTCCTGGCTTTATCTTTGGTTCAGTCTGTCTGTCTGTCTGTCTGGTAGTCTCTCTCTCTATCTATCTATCTCTCTCTCTCTATCTATCTATCTATCTATCTATCTATCTATCTTTATCCCACTCACTCACCTACCCACACACTCCCTCCCTCCCCCTCTTCATGTTTCCTGTGCGTGCGTCCTTTTTACTGGACATGCGTGCCTGCGTTTAGTCCGTCCATATTTCCATGTTTCGGAGCCGCGGTTGAAACGATCCCCCATACGTCACTCTCTCTCTCTCCGGTCGACCGAGTCGCGTCGACCGGACTTCCCAGCGAATCGGAAAATCGGAATTGCACTTTTTACGACGTTCGGTTAAGCAGCGCACGGCCGGTCCCGCGTTCAATGGGCCCGAGTCTACGCCGCGCCGGACGCCCCGTGACAGATGGCTGCCGCTTGCGTTCAGGGAAGCCACGCGGTGAGGGGGGGAGTGGGAGGGGGGAGGGGAGTGGGGGAGTTGTGTGTATAGGAGGGAGGGGAGTGGAGGAGTTGTGTGTGTAGGGGGGAGTGGAGCGGGTGTGTGTGTGTGTGTGTGTGTGTGTGTGTGTGTGTGTGTGTGTGTGTGTGTGTGTGTGTGTGTGTGTGTGTGTGTGTGTGTGTGTGTGTGTGTGTGTACGCTTGCGTGTGTGTGTGTGTGCTTGCGTGTGTGTGTGTGTGTGTGTGTGTGTGTGTGTGTGTGTGTGTGCGTGTATGTGTGTTTGGTGGATGCGATCAGAATCACGGCCAAGGTAACAAATGAGATAAAAGTCCCTTAGGAAACTCTCTCTTCTTTTTTTGCCTACCATTAAATCTTGTTTTTATCTATCATTTTTTATCTTTTGTCTCATCATCCCTCATTTCTATCCTCCGCCTTGTTATCATGCTCCTTTTTCATCATCTCTTCTTATCCCCGCCTGTGCCAGCTCCCCTCTTTTTAACATCGCGGAAGATGAGGAAAATGAAGATGATGATGATGATAAATGCCCTGCCATAACTCTTCGTTTCTTCCCTCCACCTCCCTCTTTTGCCCTCCCCTCCCTTGCCTTCCCTTCCCCAGACCCTCTCCTCCCTCTCCTATGTCATCTCGTCCCCTTCCCCTCCCTTCCTCTCATCTCCCTCGCCCCCTTCCCTCCCCTTCCCCTCCGATCCCTCCCCTCCCCTCCCCCTCTGTTCCCTCCTCTCCCCTCCCCCTCTCTTCCCTCCCCTCCCCTCTCTTCCTTCCCCTTTCCTCCCCTCCCCCACTCCCCTCCCCTTCCCGAGACGTGAGCATGAGGTCACACGCTGGCGGTTCGAGGGCGTGTCAGATAAGGTCACGACGTCTCGCCTCTCCCACACGCCCACACGCCAGCCAGCCAGTGAGCACGCCCGATCCTCTCTTCTTAATTAATATAAGGTGGAGATGCCGGGTAATCAGAGGTGAGATGGATGGGCTGTGTGTGTGTGTAAAGGGAGGTGTGTTTGTGTGCGTGCGTGCGCGTGTGTGGTGTGCTATCCTAATCTGCGATGTGTGTGTGTGTGTGTGTGTGTGTGTGTGTGTGTGTGTGTGTGTGTGTGTGTGTGTGTGTGTGTGTTTGCAAGATCTAAATGTTTAGACTATGCTTAAGTATTTACTTGCCATATATCTGGAGGGACAGACATGTACGGACGTGTGGATGAACACGGCACTACCTGTGTACGCAGTTATCTACACAGATGTCCCCATCAGTTTTTATGTGTGTGCGTATCCACGTGCTGACCGACCACCAAGGCACATAGCAATCGTGCTGCAACATTCACGGCGTCATTCCGGCAATAGCAACGCCAGCAGGAGTCGGAACGCGAGGCCGAGGGCCGAATAAGCGCATCGCCCCCGAGGCCATAGCGCTCGCGCCGCAGGTTTGTCGGCGAGGGGCGAGGGCGAGCGCGCCCGGCCTCTCGTCGCCTTTCGTTCTCCTTTTCCGGTTCTGTATTTTTCCTCTTTATCTTGCATAAGGGGGGTAGGGAGGGTGATGAGAAAGAGATGGGGAGAAGAAGAGGAAGGAGGAGGAGGAGAAGAAGAAAAAGAAGAAAAAGAAAAAGAAAAAGAAAAGAAGAAGAAGAAGAAGAAGAAGAAGAAGAAGAAGAAGAAGAAGAAGAAGAAGAAGAAGAAGAAGAAGAAGAAGAAGAAGAAGAAGAAGAGGAGGAGGAGGAGGAGGGGAGGACTAGCACGAGAACGAGGAGTAGGCGGCCCGGGAGGAGGGGGGAGGAAGACGAGGAGCAAAAGGGGTCAAGTCTGGCGCTGCGACTCCTCCTCCTTGTTTCGCTGCGCCGGCCAGTGGCAGCGACAATAAACGCAACAATAGACTCGAATGATGCCGGGATGCTAAGCGGGCTTGACGCAGCTACAGCGCTGCAGAAAACGGTTCGGGTCTCGTTCGCCGATGCGTTCGCTCGCGTTGGTGGCATCGAATCCTCTTGTTTTCGTACGAGTCACATCGCCGTTCCTCGTCGTTTCTCTTTATTCCGCACTTCGCAAATGCTTTATCTTTGTTAATGGAACGGGACTTTTCTTAGACTGCTCGTGAAGCCTTGAATCGTCTGCTGAAGTGCGAGGGCGAGGCGAGCAGCTGAAATCTGACTTTTTTTTTTCTTTTTTTACGTCGTAGGAGTCCGTCGTCGATCGCCTTTGGGTGCCTTGGAAGGGGCTTTTCTCCCCCACCCCCACCACTCCCTTCTCCCTATTCCCCTATTCTTCACCTCCCTCAGTTCGCCTCTCTTCATCCCCCCCTCCTTCCTCCTTCCCACTCCCATCTCTCTTTCCCCTCTTTCTAACCCCCATCCCCACCCCTCTCCTCACGCTCTACCCCCTTCAACCCTTTGTATGCCACTCGTCCCCCCCCCTCTGTCCCCCACCTTTCTTTCCCCACTCTCTCCCCAACCCATCCCCCATTCCCCCTCTTTCCCGCTTCCTTGTCCTCCTCCTCCACCCAGATTTCTTTCCCTCTCCCTCCCTCCCACTCTACCGCCCTCACCCTTCGCCCCGTTTCTCTCCCTTCCCCCTCTGCCTCCACTCCCTCTCCCTCCCTCCCACTCTACCGCCCTCACCCTTCGCCCCGTTTCTCTCCCTTCCCCCTCTGCCTCCACTCCCTCTCCCTCTCCCTCTCCCTCTTCTCTCTGCCCCCTCCTCTCTGCCCCCATCCCCTCTCCCTCTCCCCTCTGCCCCCCGCCCGAGAGCAGCATTGTCCGATGAGGTGGTACCACGATGCTATCACTGCCTTTCCGTTCCATAAGATTGATGTCTACGAAATGACTTGAGACTCCTTGAAGAAGAGGAGGAGGAAGGAACGAAGGATAATGATGTGGATAGGGGACAGAAAAGAAGAAATTCTTGCTGTTGTTTGTTTATGGTTCGTGTTATTGTTATTTGTGTATGCCGATTCACAGTCTATTTTATGCTGGAAGTAGTGCCCCATCTCCCTTTCCCCCTCTCCTTCTCCCTCTCCCCCCCCCCTCCCTGTCTTCCTCTCCCTTGGTACAATCACTTCGAACAAACATTTTAACGTGCCTTATGTCAGCTTTCTGTGTATACATTTCGACACGCACACGCTCACCCGTGTACGTGTCACGCCCCGGCTCTATATCACCAGCAGCGTAGCATTACACGGGGTCGATTTGCCAAGATTTACGTTAAATAAATGATTGGACAAGGCTAGCGGCGGCGATAGACGGCTGTAACACGGGCATGCGGCGCCGTTTTTGGCTCGAGTGTTTATTTTGGGGCGACCCGATCCATGCGGGGTAGATGGGCGAAGGGGGAGGATGGGGGTGCGAGATGGGGTGTGTGTGGATAGGGGAGGATGTGTGCTGTGTTGAGGTGTGTGTGTGTGTGTGTGTGTGTGTGTGTGTGTGTGTGTGTGTGTGTGTGTGTGTGTGTGTGTGTGTGTGTGTGTGTGTGTGTGTGTGTGTGTGTGTGTGTGTGTGTGTGTGTGTGTGACTATTTCATCTCAGTGTCTTAGTGTCTGAGTGAAATATATGCATGTTTAATCTGTGAAATATGTGGTTAAAACGCACATATACCCATATTTTTAATTTGCAATGTTTCTATGATTATTATGGTTATTATTTCCTTCCGCGGATGGTTTTCATTAGGTATGCACCGTTGTTGCAATTTAGTCCCGCCTGTTTGCATTGCACATTACGAGACGTTGCAACATCAAGTCGCAGGTGATGTAGCAGAGATGGACGAGCAGACCAGGAAGAGGTCGGGGCTCGTGGCAAGTGTAGGAGAAGGGATAAGGGTGATGAGGACAATAAAATGAATAAAAAACGATGATAATATGATGATAGCCTTAAAGAGTGTAAAAATAATGATGGTGATAATACTGATAGTGGTGATGATAAAATGAATAATAATGATGTGCTTATGGTCACAACGATTGCAAAGTTGATGATGGTGATGATAGCAATAATGATAAGATGACAAATAACGATAATGGTTAACAATAATAGTATTAATAATAGTAATTATAGTAATAAGAACAGGAACTCCATAGCACCCACGACAACATCATCAGTGATAAACAAACGAATAAATGAGAGCATTAAAGCGTTATACGACCGCATTTCCGCCCCCGTCGTGTGCGCGTGTGTTTGCGCGATTGGTCAAACCGCGCATGGCATAATTCTCGGGGCATGAAATTCCGCATTATGGTAATGCAGTCGTAAGCAAAGGAGTAAGGAGATTGAGACACTAAAACAGTCACACTTTGTTAATTTAGGGGAAGAGGTCGTGTGGGGTGGGGGAAGGGAAGGGAAGAGGAGGGGGAAGGAGGGAAGGGGAGGGGGAGGACGGGAACGGGAGGGGGTAGGGAGCGTGAGGAGGAGAGGAGGGGGGAAGAAAACGAATGGGATGAAAGGAAAGGAGAGAGGAAGGAAGGGGAGGGGGATAGCAAGGGAGAGGGGAAGGAAGGGTAGAGAAGGGTGAAGGAGAATGAAAAGGGAGGAAGGAAGGGGAGGAGAGGAGGCAGACGGTGGGAAGGAAGGAGGGGAGAACTGTGGGCTCGCTGTTCCTTTCCTTAATTAGCGTGAGGCGTAACTCATTTTAATATGCGCTCGATGTCGCATAAATACACGGAAGGAGGAAGGGGAAGAGGAGGGGTAGAGAGGGAGAGAAAGAAAAGAAAGGGAGGTGAAGGAGAAGAAGAAAACTAGGAAGAATAAGAAGGAGAGGGAGGAGGAGAAGAAGATGAAGTATAATAGTAATAATAATAATAATAATAATAATAATAATAATAATAATAGTAATGATAATAATAAAAGTAATAATAATAATCATAATAAAACAAAAAGGAGGAGGAGGAGAAGCAGACTTAGAGGTATAAGAACAAAAATAAAAGAAGATGCAAAAGAAAAAAAAAGAAAGTGAAAGGTAAATATATACCTATATATATATATATATATATATATATATATATATATATATATATATATATATATATGTATGTATGTATGTATATATGTGTGTGTGTATAAGAAGAGAAAGAGAGAACGGGAAGATAAAAGGGGGAGGAGAGGAAGAGAGGAGAAAGAAATCCTAGGCCGCAGACCCGCCTCTGACTTCGGGCGCATTAAGCATTCAGGCGAGGTGAGGCGGGGGCACAGGGCAGGGCAGGGGGGGGGGGGGTGCTCATGTATGGGAAGTAGGGAAGGGGGTTTAACGGGGGGGGGGGTATGGGTTGATTAGTCTTTGTTACCGTGACACCCGTTTGGTTTATTGTTGTTATTGTTGTTGCTGTTACTTCGGTTGTTATTGTTGTTGTAGTAATTATGGTTGTTATTATCAATTGTCATTATTATTATTATTATCATCGTAAGTATCATCATCATCATCTTCCATCATTATTATTATTATTATTGTTGTTGATGATGATGATAGCCTTTTCACTTCGTCTCCTCTTGTCTCGGTCCTTATTTCCTCATTATCCTTGTTGGCCTCCTTCTCTTTCCCCTCGTGTTTTCCCCTTTTACTTCTCTTTCATCTTTTCGTTCCCTTCTTTCGTGACAGCTTTCTTTCCCTCAAGATTTCCTTGTTTTTAGTCTTACTCCTTCTCCGTCTTGTTTATCTTCCTCGTTCGTTTTCCCTTTTCATTTCTTCTTTTCGTGTTAGCATCTCCTACCTCGTTCTTGTAAAACCCTTTCCCCTCTTCTTAATTTTCCTCCACCTACTTCCTCTCCTCCTCCTACTTCTTCTTCTGCTACTACTTCTCCTTTTCCCTCTTCTTCTTCTTCTACCTCTCCTCCTCCTCCTTCTTCTTTTCTTCTTTTTCATCTCCTCCTCCTCCTCCTTCTTCTTCTCCTCCTTCTCCTCCGTCCTTTCTTCCTCCGCCTCTTACGCTTTCCCAGAAAAAAAAAACGTAAAATAGCCGGAAAGCAAAACGAGTTTACCTCCTCCCAGGCGTTCGAGGCTCGCAGGCTAGCCGTCGAAAATTGGCGGGAATTACCATGTGCCGCGTGAGAGTTCCTTCGGATGGGATGGCACGGCGGCCGATCAGCTCTTGCCTCGGCGAACCTTCTCTTTTTTTTCTCTCTCTTGTTCTGCTGCACCTTCTTTTCCTTTTCTCGATTTTCTTCGTCCTCTTAAAAAAAAAAAAAAAAAATCTACCATTTCTGTTCCTTCATATCCTTCGAATTGCCCACCGTTTTTTTCTTTTATCATTCTTCGTCCTCTCTCTTTTTGTTCTTCCTTTTCTTCTACTGTTTCCGTTTCTCCTCTTCTTCGTCTTCGTCTTCGTCATCATCTCCCTCCCCCCCCCCTCCTCCCTGACCCCCTCTTCGCCTCCCACTCTTCATTAAAAAAAAATATTCGTTCCTGGTACTCATTCGTCCGTCTTCATGCCCGATGATGAAGCTGCCTTATCTCTCCCTTTATCTCCGTTATCTTATCTCTCTCTCTTTCTTTCTCTCTCTCTCTCTTCTCTCTCTTTCTCTCCCTCTCTTTCTTTCTTTCTTTCTTTCTTTCTTTCTTTCTTTCTTTCTCTCTCTCTCTCTCTCTCTCTCTCTCTCTCTCTCTCTCTCTCTCTCTCTCTCTCTCTCTCTCTCTCTCTCTCTCTCTTCTCTTCTTTCTCTCTCTCTCTCTCTCTCTCTTTCTCGTATGAGTAATGGGGGTCTTTCGTGCCGCCTTTCAGCGTCCTGGACGGGGAAATATGCGCGGGCTGCACGTGGCGCCTCCGCTGGACCTGTTGAATGGCTGGTAATAAGGCCCATTTTCCTTTTTTTTCTTCTTTTTTTTTTTTTTCTTTTTTTTTTTGCAGTTGACAGAGTATGAGATAAGATGATGATTATTTTTTTTTCTTTTTGATATTCCGTCTGTTTCTTTTTTTTTGGGGGGGTGGGGTGGGGGGGGCCGAGGGGGGATCTACTTTATTTCATCTTTGTTATGCATTATTATTTATATTATTTATTTTATCTGATTTTTTTTTTATTATTAGTGTTATAACTTATTTATTTATTTATGTATAATTTTTTTTAAATTTGGGATTGGTGTAATTTTCCTCGCGGCGTCATCCTTGTGTGATAATTAGGCTGAAGGAAAAGGCAGAGGAGAGAGGTTGCTTAGTCTCTTTTTTTTCTTTTTTTTCTTTATGTGTGTGTGTGTGTGTGTGTGTGTGTGTACGAGGCTTACACGTGGCGCGCTTGAGATATATATATATATATATTTTTTTTTTTTGCGGGTCATTTTCAAAATATGGTTTACTGTTATTTTTTATATTTCGTTAATAATTCCTTTAATAATTGTTGGATAGAGAAAAAAAAAAAGAATAGTGATTTTCCAAATTGTAGAGCAGTTTATATAATGTTTTTCTGTCATTTCCTTGTTATTCCATTTTTTACATTTTCTTTTATGCGGTTTTTTATTTATTTCCTTTCCGTTTGGTCGATTTTGCGTTTTTCGTTTTTCGTTTTTTTTTTTTTTTTTTTTATTTCTTTGTTGATATACCTTGCATAATGAAAAGGTAATTTACGGGATTTTTTTTTTTCTTTTCTTTTTTAGATTTGAGAGATTTCGAAGTACTGGTTTACCATGTTATTACCGAGATATGCATATTAATGAATTCATTTGCATGTTGAGAGCGCTTTTTTGTCCGTGGATATATGTTGCAACGTCAATTTCTTCTTTTGATTTTGTTTTTATTCTCTCTCTTTCTCTTTCTGTATCTTTCTCTTCCTTCCTCTTCCTTTCTCTTTCGCTTCTCTCTCTCTTCTCTTCTCCTCTCTTCTCTTATCTTATCTTATCTTCTCCTCTCTTCTCTCCTCTCTCTCTCTCTCTCTCTCTCCTCTCTCTCTCTCTCTCTCTCTCTCTCTCTCTCTCTCTCTCTCTCTCTCTCTCTCTCTCTCTCTCTCTCTCCCTCTCTCCCTCTCTCCCTCTCTCTTTGTATATTTTTTTTCGTTCTCTCTCCTACCCTCTTTTCTCCATTCCCCTACTTCTTCCTCTCCCTCGCTTTCTCCCCCCTCTCCCTCTCCCTCTCTCTCTCCCTCTCCGACTTTCTCACTCCCACTCCCCTCGCCTCCCGCTCCTCCTCCCATTACCCCCCCTCCCTCCCTCTCTATCTCCCCCGTCCTAGATATAATAGCATACCTTTATACCAATTGTTCTGTAACACGTAACATCCATATATCTAGGTGATTCGCGTTTAATTAACGCTCTCACTAACACCAGTTTCTTCCTTTTTTCGCAGGTATGTCGAACTTCTATCCGGTTCCGCGTGGTGGTATTAGGAGTAAGTGTTGTTATCGTAGCATTTTTTTTCTATTATTTATTCATTTATTAATTTATTTTATTTGTTTATTTATTTTTAATCTTTACTTGGATTTCTTCCCTTCTCTCTTTCTCCTTCTGTATTTCTTTTTCTCTTTTTCCTCCTCTCTCTCTCTCTCTCTCTCTCTCTCTCTCTCTCTCTCTCTCTCTCTCTCTCTCTCTCTCTCTCTCTCTCTCTCTCTCTCCTTCCTTCCCTCCTCCTCTCCCTCCCTCCCTCCCTCCTCCCTCCTCCTCCTCCTCCTCCTCCTCCTCTTCCTCCTCCTCTTCCTCCTCCTCCTCCTCCTCCCTCTCTCCCTCCCTCCCCCCCTCCTCTTCTCCCCTTCTTCCCTCCCTCCCCCAGTCTCCTTGCCCCGTCGCCCCCCCTCCCCACTCCCCCCCTCCCTCCCCCAGTCTATTTGCCCCATCGCCCCCTCCCCCCTCCCCCTCTATTTGCCCCCTCCCCCCCCTCCCCCTCTCCTTGCCCCGTCGCCCCCGAGCACCGCCAGAGAGGCCCCAAGAGAGCATATTGTCGGTGCCCTTATCTATTCAGAGCTCGGTCTCTCGTGCCGCCCGATGCCACAAAAGACTCGCGCTGGACGTGTGTGGGGAGGGGAGGGGGGGAGGGGAGGGGGGAGGTGCGACTCCCCTCCTCCCCTCTTCCTTCTCTCTATCCTCTTCTAGTTCTCTTCTCATTCGCGATACGTGTTCGTTTTTATTAATCCTTCCTCATTTTTTTTTCTCTTTCGTTTCTTTCTTCCCTTTCCCTTTTCTCTCCCCTTTTTACTCCCCCTTTTAATTTTCCCTTTCACTTTTCCCTTTCTTTCCGCCTTTTTATCTCTTTTTCTTCCTTCCGGCTTCTCGCTCTCCCTCCTTTCCGCTCTCCTTTCTCCCTTCCTCTCCTTCCTTTCCTCTCTCATTTCCTCCCCCTTCCTCTCCCCTTTCCTCACCTTTCTTCCTTCTTTCCCTTCCTCCTTTCTCCCTTCGCTCTCCCTCTCTGAGCATCCTTGTAAACAAATTTCCGTTAATTAGAGTCCCATTCACAGTGGCTCTGCGAGTGAGGAGGGTGGGGGTAAGGAGGGGGAGGGAGGGAGGGTGAAAGGGGGGGAAGGGAGGATGAGAAGAGGAAGGGAGCGAAGGAGGAGGAGGAATGGAGGAAGGGGAGGAGGAGGAGGAGAGGGAGGAGGGAGGGAGGAGGGGGGAAGGAAGGGAAGAGGAGAGGTAGGGTAGGGTGGGACAAAGTGTCTGAAGGATTGTAGGGATGGAACGGATGCACTGAAAGCGAAAGGGCGGAGAGAGGGAGAGGAGGTCGAACAGGATGGAAGGGAACCAAACAGAACTAGAACAAGGGTCAAAAGGATGTATTTTAGTAATGGTAGAATAAAGGTCATAACGTCAAGGAGATAAAGAAGTGTGATTTGTTGGAGGAGGAAAAAGCACTGAAAAGAAAATAATTATTGTAATATGAGCAGTGATAATAGTAGTGAAAAATTATTAATATTATTACTATAACTTTTACTACTACTACTACTACTACTACTACTACTACTACTACTACTACCACTACTACCACTACTATTACTACTACTACTACTTTTATTATTATTGTCGTTGTTGTTTTGTTATTGCTATTATTGTTATTGTTATTTTACTTTATATTACCATCATATCTAGATATGATGGTGATGGTGTTTAAAAGGATTATTAATCATTACGAACAGAATAGAAAACCCCCCCCAGAAATAGACAAAAAGCAGAAGAAAAACATCTTAAAATCGTCAGCAACAGCGGTGTAGATGCTGTAAAAAAAAAAAAAATAATAATAAAAAAAATAAGTCAGGAATGGCGAGAGGTGGGCGTGAGTCTTTTCATATCCTAGGAAGACTCCAGGATTTTATGTTGGCCCAATCTTGTGTGGCCATTGATCATACACCGTGCAGAGACCGGCTGTCACCTCCGGGGCGTGAGGACATGCTTGGATGGCTCTTGTGGGCGTGGGGGATAGGGGGTGAGGGGAGAGGGAAGGGAGAAGGGGGTGAAGGGAGAGGGAAGGGAGAAGGGGGTGAAGGGAGAGGGAAGGGAGAAGGGGGTGAAGGGAGAGGGAAGGGAGAAGGGGGTGAAGGGAGAGGGAAGGGAGAAGGGGGTGAAGGGAGAGGGATGGGGGGAGAGGGCGAAGGGAGAGGGATGGGGGGAGAGGGCGAAGGGAGAGAGAGAGAGAGAAAGAGAGAGAGAGAGAGAGAGAGAGAGAGAGAGAGAGAGAGAGAGAAAGAGAGAGAGAGAGAGAGAGAGAGAGAGAGAGAGAGGGAGGGAGGGAGGGAGGAAGATAAAAAGAATAAAGTATTTGTTTGCGCGTTGAGTTTAGCAAGTACGTGTGAGCATCTGCATGCCTGCCAGTGCGTGTATATGTGTGCATGCGAGAGTGCATGAGCTCTTACGCGTCAAGCAAGAAGGTGCAAGGTGCGAGGTGCAACGTAGACCCTCCCCCTCCCCCGCCCCATCCCCTCCCTACCCCATCGCGCGCGCACCGAAAGCAGTTGAGTCTTGGAAGAATTATATCCCGAGGCCGCGTGTGATTATAGGCCGGAGGCGGTCCGTTTCTAATGGATATTGAAATTGTGAGTTTGAATTTCTCCCTTTTTTCTCGCTCTCTCTCGCTTTCTCTCGCTCTCTCTCGCTCTCCCTCGTTCTCCCTCGTTCTCTCTTGCTCTCTCTCGTTCTTTCTTGCTCTCTCTCGTCTATCTCTCTCTATCTCTCTCTATCTCTCTCTATCTCTCTCTCTCTCTCTCTCTCTCTCTCTCTCTCTCTCTCTCTCTCTCTCTCTCTCTCTCTCTCTCTCTCTCTCTCTTTCTCTTTCTCTCTGGCGTGTTAATGGTCGCTGATAATATTGTTCAGAGGACGTAGTGTGTGTGTGTGTGTGTGTGTGTGTGCGTGCGTGCGTGCGTGCGTGCGTGCGTGCGTGCGTGCGTGCGTGCGTGCGCGCGCGCGTGTGTGTGTGTGTGTGTGTGTGTGTGTGTGTGTGTGTGTGTGTGTGTGTGTGTGTGTGTGTGTGTGTGTGTGCGTGCGTGCGTGTAAATGAGCGAACGACTGTGGGTCGTAAATCAGCACTAGCTGATTTTTATGGAGAGGAGAGTGGGAGGAACGAAGGTAGAAAGAAAGAAAGAGGGAAGGAAGGGTGAGAGGAAAAGGAGAGAGAGAAAGTGAAGGAAGGAAAAAGGACGTGATTTGTTTTATTTGCGTTGAGAGGGATCGGGGGAGGGAGGGAGGGAGGGGGGGGGCGGTGAAGTAGGGGGTTTAGAGTGGAGCTTCGATGGTGGAGAAATTGCCTTTGTCCCAAGTTTTGTCGTTCCGTACGTGATTTCCCTCTTTTTTATCCTTTTCCTCCTCCGTTTGGTTCTTTCTTCCCCTCTGTTCCCATTATCCTTCATGTCTCTTCTCCCTATTCTTCGCTTTCGGATAGATTTTTTTTTCCGGCTTTGAAGTGCTTTCAGTTCTCTCCCTCTCTCACTCTCCCCTCTCCTCTCCTCTCCCCCCCCCCTCTCTCTCTCTCTCTCTCTCTCTCTCTCTCTCTCTCTCTCTCTCTCTCTCTCTCTCTCTCTCTCTCTTTCAGCGTCAAAAAAGTCTCTCCCTCTCGCCCTCCAGATCACCCTTCTTCATTTCCCTCCTTCCCTTCCCTCCTTCCATCCATCCCCCTCCTTTCTTCCCTCCTTCCTTCCCTCCTTCCTTTCCTCCTTCCCTGTTGCATGCATGAACTGGGACCAAGGGATCAATTGCACTGAGGGTGTTGAGGGAAAGCAATGGATTTATAGCTCTTGGTGTTCTGCCGGTTGCAAGCTGCCCGACGCTTCAGCCGTGTAGCGTTGCCGGCACGCTCTTCTTAATAATGAAAGTCCGGACAGTGTCGTACAAATCGACTCTGGATGGGGAGGGGGGAGAGGGGGGCTGTTTTTTTGTGGGGTGGGTGGTAGGGGGAAAGGGGAGGGGGGTGAGTTATGGTGGATTTTGTGTGTGGTGGGCGTGGTTGAGGGGGAGGGTGGGGGGAAGGAGGGGAGATGGGGGATGGTAGTAGGGAGGGGGAAGAGTAGGAAGAGAAAGGGGAGGGGGAGGAGGGGAAGGAGGAGAACGAAAAGGAAAAGGAATATGAAGAAGGGGAAGATGAGGAAGAGGAGGAAAAAGGAGAGGAAAAGGAGAAAGAAGAAGGGGAAGGGGAGGAAGAGAGAGAAAAGAAAGAAGGGAGAGACTGAATGCAGAAGAGAAGGATAGATGGGGAAGAAAGAGCAGAGGAGGAGGGGAAGGGGGGGGGAGGTCCGGTGTCATCACAGCCCACTTGATCGACTCTCGGGATCCTCCAGTAGTGTGTGGCGACGCTGGAAATGTAGGGCTGGTGCAGGCTGACACTTCGGGCGTTGTGTCCGAAAATGGCACTGGAGTTTACCCGGAAACGGCATCGCAATTAATCAGAAACCGACGGAGTAATTTCCCCTGAAAATTGTGCCGCGTGAGAGGGATCACTTAAGCGATGTGCATGGACGGGCGACTGGCAGAGGGAGAGAGAGAGAGAGAGGGAGAGAGAGAGAGAGAGAGAGAGGGAGAGAGAGAGAGAGAGAGAGAGAGGGAGAGATATTGTGTATGTTTGTTTATTTATTTGTTTGTTTGTTTGTTTGTTTGTGTGTTCTGTGTCCGGATCGGTCTGTCTATCTTTAATGCATGTGCATATATCCCAGAGAGATGAAACAAACTAAGACGGACGAAAGGGAGAGAAAAGAAGCAAGATAAAAACACGAAAAAAAGGCAAAAGAACAGACAAAGACGGACGTAAGCAGTTGCGTGATGAGTGAGAGGCCGCCCATCCGAGGCACGAGCGAGGTGGGCGTTGTGGGCGGACGCAAGAAGTCTTTCGAGGAGGAGGTGTGTGTGTGGGTGGGGGGGGGGGGTCCACGCCCTCCTCGGGGAAAAGAGATCGAGTTGATATTGCGGGATTGCGAGGGAATGTGGTTGTTGTTGTTGTTGTTGATTTTTTTTTCATTGCTTTTTTCATTGATCACTTGATTGTCATCGTTTTCACTATTTTTTAAATTGTTTTTAAATATATGAATTATTGTTGTAATTATTGTTATTGCTGCAATTGTTGTTAATATTATGAAATAATTACCATCTTCTTGTCATTACTGATAATCTTATTTTCTTTGGTGGTGCTATCGTTATTACCTTTGTTGTTGTCTTTAAATCATCATTGTATATTTTTGAAGCTAAGGATCAGGGTCGGGCTTTGCGTTAAATTCCAGAAGGGCGAGTGGAGTGTTGTGGGGGGGGGGGGGTTAAGGTGTAGCCGCTGGAGTGAAATTAGATAGATAACTAAATAGATAACCCCTTCACAACTCGGAGAGCGGGGGGGGGGGGGTGAAAGAAGTTCCAGGAGGGGGGGAGGGTGAACAGGGAGCACCCCCTGTCTACCTCCCCTCCCCCTTGTGTATATCAAGGATACCCACCACTTTTCAATCTCTCGCAAAGACAGACACGCGCGCGCACGCACACACACACACACACACACACACACACACCACACACACCACACACACACACCACACACACACACACACACACACACACACACACACACACACACACACACACCACGCACGCACGCACGCACACACTGACACACACACCAAAAAAAAAAAAAAAAAAAAAAAAAAAAAAAAAAAAAAAGCGAGCGCATCCTCAAGACGAAGTGGACGCCGCAGAAGTAAAGAAGGCCGTTAGAGGCGACTTAAGATGGCGTCTGTCCATCTAGATGCCCGGGGAACGTTCTAGAATAAATATCCGTAAATTTGGTGGATGCCTATTGTCCACCGCGGAGGTAGGTGGACCGGGTGGAGGTTTTTGTTTTCGTTTTTCGTGTTTTTGTTGTATTTTTGTTGTATTTTTGGTTGCTTTTGTTTCTTTCTTTTTTTCTTTCAATTCGCTCGGGTCTTCTTTCCTTTCTTCCCTTCTTCCTGCATTCATCCATTCCTTCATTCGTTCCTTCTTTCTTTTCTTTCTTCCATCTTTCTTTCCCTCTTTCCTTCTCTCACTCACTCACTCCCTTATTCTCTCTCTCTCCCTCTCTCTCTCTCTCTCTCTCTCTCTCTCTCTCTCTCTCTCTCTCTCTCTCACTCTCTCTACTCTCTCACTCTCTCACTCTCCCTTTCTGTCGCACGTAATTAAGCAAGATATGATTTTTGAAGGAGGAGAGATAAAGCGAAGAATGTAGAAGAAAAAGAAGACGCATAATAATAGATAACGGAAGTGACAAGAGGAGCAGAAAGAGAAGAAGCAGAAGAAGGATAAAGAGAAGGAGGGAAGATAAAAGAAAAAAAGGAGAAGGGAACGAGAAAAATGGGTAAAATAAAGAAAAAGGAGAAGTGAAGGAAAGGAGAAGGAGCATAAATAAGGAAATAGCAAAAGGGCCTTTGCATTGACTATACCTTCCTCTGTAGCATGGGAGCCGTTCCCTTCCCCGTGATAGGCTTCCCCAAAATACACTCCTCTTCTCCTCTCTCTCTCCCCTCTCTCTCTCTCTCTTCTCTCATCTCTCTTCTCTCTCTCTTTTCTCTCTCTCCCCGTCTCTCTCTCTCTCTCTCTCTCTCTCTTCTCCCCTCTCTCTCTCTTTTCTCTCTCTCTCTCTCTCTCTCTTCTCTCCCTCTCTCTCTTCCTCTCTCTCTCTCTCTCTCTCTCATCTTTCTCTCCCTTCTCTCTCCCCCTTCTCTCTCTCCCTTCTCTCTTCTCTCTCTCTCTTCTCTCTCTCTCTCTCTTTCTCCCCTCTCTCTCTCTCTCTTCTCTCTCTCTCTCTCTCCCTCTCTTTCTCTCTCTCTCTCTCTCCTCCCTCCCTCCATGGTGTGTGTGTGTGTGGTGTGTGGTGTGTGTGTGTGTGTGTGTGTGGGTGTGTGTGTGTGTGGTGTGTGTGTGTGCTCCCCGGAGATGCGTTCGGTGTCTAATCTTCCTTAAGGCGAGGGAGACGTAAAGGGGCGTGGTCTCTTGGGGGGGGGGGGCGTGGCCTGTCAGACGTGTGGTGTTGGTTCCCTCGTCCGTTCCTTGGCCCGCTCGACACGCCCAGATCCATTCGTTTGCCGTTCGCGATCGCCCGATAAGGTGATTTCATCCGGGACGTCGCGGAAGGGGGAGAGGGAAGATGGGGAGGGGAAGAAGGTGGGGGTGGGGGTGCGAGGGAGAGGGGGTTGGAGGGGGAAGGATGGAGGTGGAGGGCGAGGAGGGAAGAGTGGTGAAGGAGAAGGCTGAAGGGGGGGGGGGAGGGAGTGAGAGGAGGGAGGGGTATGGGGATTAAAATGAGAGGCAAAGATGGGGGGAGGCGATTTATGGGCGCATGGCATATCTTTCTTCCTTTCTTCTTTCTCGTGTTCCTCCTCTTCCTCTCCACCGTCTCCTACTCCTCCCACCTCCCTTTTCCCTTTTCCTTCGCTCCCTTTTCCTCCTATCCCGAGATCCAGATCTTTTAACATGCAAAAATCCCTCTGCTTAATATCTCTTTCCCCAGCCCCCACGCCCACCCTACCACACGCCCTCCCTACCACACACCCACCCTACCACACGCCCACCCTACCACACGCCCACCCTACCACACACCCACCCTACCACACACCCACCCTACCACACGCCCACCCTACCACACGCCCACCCTACCACACACCCACCCTACCACACGCCCACCCTACCACACACTCACCCTACCACTGCTACTCCCACCCTTCCGCTCTCATTCTCCCTCTCCCTTCCACACTCCATGCCCATTTACACCCCAACCTCTCAAACCCCTCTAACCCCTTCTTAGCCCCCACACACCCCTCTAACCTATTCCTCCCGCTCCCAAGCCCTCTCTATCCCCTCCCCCCACTCCTGCAACCTCCCCTCCCTCCCCCCACTCCCGCAATCCTCCCCCCTCGCCCTCCCTCCCTCCACGGAAAACGCTGAATTTTGGGGGGAAAGTTTCAGTTTCTCTCTAAGAAGCCTCTTATAACTCGTCTCCCTTCCGCGGCGCAAAGTTTTGTAGTTAGGAGAAATATTTTTCCCCGTGTCCAGGCGTGGATTTGTGTCCCGGGAAGTTAACGCGGCGGGGAGGTGCTGGGCGGGGGGAGGGGAGGCGCTGGACGGGGGGAGGGGGGGCGCTGGGTGGGGGGAGGGGGGCGCTGGGTGGGGAGGGGAGGCGCTGGGTGGGGGGAGGGGAGGCGGCGGGTGTGGGGTGAGGGCGCTGGGTGGGGTGAGGGGAAGGGGGAGAGAGTGGGGTGAGGGGAAGAGGGAAGGGGTGGGAAGAGGAGAAGGAGAAGAGAGGAGGTGAGACGTGAGAAGGGGTGAGAGGGGAGAGGAGAGAGAGAGATGTTTGTGGGGTGAAGGAAAGGCAGGAGGTTGCGGGGTGAGGGGAGAGAAGCATCGAAGGGGGGGAGGAGGGAGAGGTTGAAAAGGTGTGGGCAAGGAGGTAGGAGGAAAACGAAGGAAGGGGAGAAAGAGGGGGGCAAGGTAACGGCAAGGGTAAAGAGGATAAGCCATGGGGGCCGAGGGGAAGGGGGTGGGGGTGAGGGGATCGGCGGCCGCGGCGCTGACGAGCGAAGCGCCGCGACCTGCTCAGCCTAATCGCCAGTTTTCTTGCACCTCTTTTCTCGCCCTTTCTCTAATTATTTTCTCTTTCTGTTTCTTTTTTTTTCTCTCTCTCTGTGTCGTTCTTCTACTTTCATCTTTCCGTTTCTCTCTTCTTTTGTCTTTCTTTCTCATCTTCTCGCTTTCTCTCTCATCTTCTCTTCTCTCTCTTTCCTCTTCTCTCTCTCTCTCTCTTTCCTCTTCTCTCTCTTCTCTTCTCTTTTCTCTTCTCTTCTCTTCTCTTCTCTTCTTCTTCTCTTCTCTTCTCTTCTCTTCTCTCTCTCTCTGTCTCTCTCTCTCTCTCTCTCTCTCTCTCACTTCTTTTTCTTCCCTTCCCTGTTCCTCACGTCGGCTCCCTTTTTTCTTCCTATTTATTTTGCTCTTTTTCGTTCCAGGGGGGGTGGGGTGGGAGGGGGGATTAGGCTTGGTATCTTTTCCGTGCGCTAAACTATGAATATGTTATGGGTTTTAAAAGCTGTTTTACGCTTCTCTGTAAAATTGCTCTCTCTCTCTCTCTCTCTCTCTCTCTCTCTCTCTCTCTCTCTCTCTCTCTCTCTCTCTCTCCTCCTCTCCTCCCCTCTCTCTCTCTCTCTCTCCCTCTCCCTCCCCTTCCCCCTTTCTCCCACATACCCTATTTCCCTCTCCCTACCTACCTACCTACCAACCCACTTCCTCCACTTCCCTCCCTCCCTCCCTCCCTCCCTCCCTCCCTCCCTCCCTCGCCATGCTAAGCAAAGAATGAGGCGAAGATAAGGCCAATCCACGCCCTGCGGCCCTTTCCCCCCGCAGCGGAAGCCGAGGCCGCCAATCCACGCAGCGAGGCCGTGTTTGGGCGCCCCCCCCCCCCCCCCCGCTCGGCGTTCAGCGGGGCAGCTCGCTCGTGTTCAGTCTATAATTGATTGAACATCGCGGAGTCTTTGGGGGATAGGCTCGCATTGACGTTTGAATTAGAACCAGGGAGGGACTACTGTAGGCTGTATAGGCTACACGCCAGGGCTATCCGTGTACATTTCCGTGTTTACATACCCGCGGACACACTCATTCAATCACTCACTCAATCAGTCCCTCGCTCAATCGCTCCCTCACTCACTCACTCACTCACTCATTCGCGTGCACATACGTATGCACGCAAACACTCACTCATCTAAAATCGCCATTTTTTTTTTCTTTTTTAATGAAAATTAGAATATGATGTTAATGTTAATAATAAAGATCAGGATATGGTTTTCATCCAGAGGTTCTTTTCTTTTCGTTTTCTCTTGTTTTCCTTTTTTTGTTCTTTTTTTTCCTAGATTTAAGAGGCTTTTGCGGATATTATGTGTGGAAGGGAATTGGGAGTCTGGAAATTCAGTGAGCCGCGAAATTACGATAGAAGGAGAGAGGGCCTGACTAACGGTGCCATGTTAGGAGTGCCATGCTAAGGGTGCCATGTTAGGAGTGCCATACTGATGGTGCCATGTTAGGAGTGCCATACTGATGGTGCCATGTTAGGAGTGCCATACTGATGGTGCCATGTTAGGAGTGCCATACTGATGGTTCCATGTTAGGAGTGCCACACTATGGGTGCCATACTAAGGGTGTCAGACGTGGTATTAATAATGTTGATAAGAATGGGAATGATAATGTTGATAGCGATAATCATGTGTTGGTGGTGATGATGATGATGGTGATCTTAATGGTAGTGATGGTAATGATGATGGTGATGATGATGATGATGAGGAGGAGAAGGAGAAGGAGAAGAAAAGGAAGAATAATTATAAAGAGGAGGAGGAGGTGAAACGGATGATGATTATGATGAGGATGAGAATAGAATAAAATGTTGATACATATTTTTTCTTCTTGTAACTTGATGCGGTGACTTCCTGATTGCTAGTTAATCTTGGGATATTTTTTTTATACTATATTAGTATATCACGGTGTCAGTGTTGGAATTAGAGAACATTAATTTAAATCTAATTAATTACGTAGAAAAAATCAAAGTGTATTCAGTAAAAGCATGTTCACAAACATATGTACACATTTTTTTTTAATTATTATTACTATTATGCTGATGATGTTGATTATTTATTATAGTTATTATTATTATTATTATTATTATTATTATTATTATTATTATTAATTTTTCGTTTCGGTATAAACTTTTTTTATCCAGTTTTTCTTTTAGTTTTCTCCTTGTTTTGTTATTCTCTCTCTCTCTCTCTCTCTCTCTCTCTCTCTCTCTCTCTCTCTCTCTCTCTCTCTCTCTCTCTCTCTCTCCTCTCTCTCTCTCTCCTCTCTCTCTCTCTCTCTCTCTCTCTCTCTCTCTCTCTCTCTCTCTCTCTCTCTCTCTCTCTCTCTCTCTCTCCCTCATCCCTCCTTTCGCCGGGGCAAACTTTCCGAGTATATCGGGAGGTTCCGTAACAAGCC
>NC_051425.1:32363817-32368817 GCF_015228065.2 Penaeus monodon | reverse complement strand
TAATTTTTTTCCTAATTCACAAGGGCGTTGCGTGACATCCCTTTTGCGTGTGGCGAGGCGCGTGCTACTCGACCCCCCCTCTCCTCCCCTCCTCTAATCCTCCCCTCCTCCCCTCCTCCCCTCCTCCCCTCCTCCCCTCTGTCAGTCACTTGGGTCACGTGATTCTGTGATGTGTGTGTGCGTGCGTTCGTGCGTGCGTGCATCAGTCGGCGTTGTTTGTGACGTGTGGTTTGATCACATTAACCTTTGTGTGATTGATTTGTGTGTGAACGAGAGAGGGGGGAGGTGGAAACAGAGGGGGGGAAGGGAGATGGAGGGAAAGATGGAAAGGGGAAGGAAGATGGAGGGATAGGGGGAAGGGGGAAGAGAGATGGAGGGAAAGATGGAAAGGGGGAAGGGAGATGGAGGGAAAGATGGAAAGGGGGAAGGGAGATGGAGGGAAAGACGGAAAGGGGAAGGGAGATGGAGGGAAAGATGGAAAGGGGAAGGGAGATGGAGGGAAAGATGGAAAGGGGAAGGGAGATGGAGGGAAAGATGGAAAGGGGGAAGGGAGATGGAGGAAGATGGAAAGGGGGAAGGGAGATGGAGGAAAGATAGAAAGGGGGAAGAGAGATGGAGGGAAAGATAGAAAGGGAAGGGAGTTGAGGGAAGACGGAAAGGGGAAGGGAGATGGAGGGAAAGATGGAAAGGGGAAGGGGGATGGAGGGAAAGATGGAAAGAGAACAGAAGTAGAGAGGTAGGGAGAAAGACGCGAGAGTGAGAGGAATGGGGCACGGAGGGAGGAAATGAAAGGATGGAGGAGAGAGGGAGGGAGGGAGGGAGGGATGCAGGGGTAAAGAGGGCGAAGGGAGGAATTGAAGGCCCCGAGGATAGGATAAATTGACTTAGGAGTTCGCTAGGAGTGACGTGGATCCGGAAAAAGGAAAAAGTGAGAAGGAAAAAGAGTAGTAGATAGGTGGGGGGGGGGGGGGGGGGGGGGTGTGGGAGGTTAGGGGAAGGTGGATGGGGGGGGGGGCAAAGAAATTTTTATGACGTTTTTTTTTTTTTTTTTTTTCTTTTTTTAAGCAACTCTTACAACAATAGGTATGATTTTTTTTATGGATAATATAAGTCTTTTTATCACGCATTTCCCTTCTCTCCTCCTCGTTTTTTTCGTTTGTTTTTTTTTTTCCCCTCACATACCCTATTTCCCTCTCCCTACCTACCTACCTACCAACCACTTCCTCCACTTCCCTCCCTCCCTCCCTCCCTCCCTCCCTCCCTCCCTCCCTCGCCATGCTAAGCAAAGAATGAGGCTGAAGATAAGCCAATCACGCCCTGCGGCCCTTTCCCCCCGCAGCGGAAAGCCAGGCCGCCAATCCACGCAGCGGGCCGTGTTTGGGCGCCCCCCCCCCCCCCCGCTCGCCGTTCAGCGGGGCAGCTCGCCTCGTGTTCAGTCTATAATTGTTGAACTCGCGGAGTCTTTGGGGATAGTCTCGGCATTGACGTTTTGAATTCGAACCAGGGAGGGACACTGTAGGCTGTATAGGCTACACGCTCAAGGGCTATCCTTGTACATTTCCGTGTTTACATACCCGCGGACACTACTCATTCAATCAACTCACTCAATCAGTCCCTCGCTCAATCGCTCCCTCACTCACTCACTCCCTCACTCATACCCTCGCGTGCACATACGTATGCAGCAAACACTCACTCATCTAAAGTCGACATTTTTTTTTTTCTTTTTTAATGAAAATTAGAATATGAGTGAAATTGTTAATAATAAAAGATCAGGAATATGGTTTTCATCCAGAGGTTCTTTTCTTTTCAGCTTTCTCTTGTGTTTTCCTTTTTTTGTTCTTTTTTTTCCTAGATTTAAGAGGCTTTTTTGCGCATATTACTGTGTGTGAAGGGCAATTGGAGTCTGAATTCAGTGAGCCTCGAAATTACGAAGAAGGAGAGAGGGCTGACTAACGGTGCCATGTTAGGAGTGCCATGCTAAGGGTGCCAGTTAGGAGTGCCATACTGATGGTGCATGTTAGGAGTGCCATACTGAGGGTGCCATGTTAGGAAGTGCCATACTTATGGTTCCATGTTAGGAAGTGCCACACTTATGGGTGCCATACTCTGAGGCTGTCACGACGTGTATTAATAATGTTTTTGATAGAGAATGGATGAATAATGTTTGATAGCGATAATCATGTGTTGTGGTGATGATAATGGATGGTGATTTTAATGGTAGTGATGGTATGCTTGATGGTGATGATGATGAGATGAGGAGGAGTAGGAGCAGGAGAAGAAAAGGAAGAATAATTATAAAGAGAGGAGAAAGCCCTGTTAAAGCGTTGAGGACAGGTGAAAACGGATTGAATGATTATGCTGAGGATGAGAATAGAATAAAATGTTGATAATATTTTTCTTCTTGTAAACTTTTGCTGTGACTTCCTGATTTGCTAGTTCATCTTGGGATATTTGTTTATCTTATTAGTATATCACGGTGTCAGTGTTGGAATTAGAGAACCTTAATTTAAATCTAATTAATTACGTAGAAAAAATCAAAGTGTATTCAGTAAAAGCATGTTCACAAACATATGTACACATTTTTTTTTAATTATTATTACTGATATGCGCCTGATGATGTTGATTTAAATTATTACCCCCACCTGCTCCACTCTTCTCCCCCTCCCTCCTCTCCCTCCCTCCTTACCCTCCAACAGCCTTCGTGACCCCTTCCTCTCCCTCCCTTTCCCTCCCACCTTCCCTCTTCCTTCCCTCCTTCCCTCCCTCCTTCTCCTTCTCCCTCCCACCTTCTCCCTCCCTCCCTCTCCCTCCCTCCTTCCCTCCCTCCAACCAGCCTTCGTGACCCCTTCCTCCCATCGAGCTCTCCCTTCCCTGCGCCCAAAAACTCCGCCCGCTACAATTTGGTACAATCTCATCCTGGGTAATGAGTGCGTTCCCCTCAGTAATTGGCTTCCCCTCTCTGCCTGCTTCGTCCTAACTCGCCGCTCCCCTCTTGTGCCGTCCCTGCTGACCCTGCCTTACTCTCCTCTGTTTTTTTTTTTTTTTTTTTTTTTTTTGTCGTTCGCATTCTGTCTTTCCTTCGCTCTCTCGCTCTCATTCTCTCGCGCGCTCTCTGTCTGTCTGTCTCTCTCTCTCTCTCTCTCTCTCTCTCTCGCTCTCTCGCTCTCTCGCTCTCCCCCCCCCCCCCCCTTCTCCTCCTCTCAAAAAAAGCTCTGTTCTCTCTGTCTCTTCTGTCTCTCTCTCCTCTTTCTCTCTCTCTCTCTCCTCTCTCTCTCTCTCTGTCTCTCTACTTGTTCTTATCTTTTACCGTTTACGGGTGCCTTTCTCTTTTATTCTTTCTTTCTCTGTCTTCTTCCCCCCCCCACATTTTTTTTTATTTATTCTTTATCTTCCCTTTCCTGCTTCTTTTTGTTTCTCCTTTTGTTTCCCCACCACTCTCCGTCTCTCTCCTCCGCCTCTCCCATTTTCTTTCCTCGTTTTCCGTCCTCCTCCCTTTCCTCTCCTTCTCTTTTCTCTGCTCTTTTCGTCTTTCCCCTCTCCCCTTCCCTTCCCTCCCTGCCCTCCCCTTTCCCCTTCTTCCCTCTCCATCCTTCCCTTCCCTTCCACCCTTCCCCACCACCCTCCTCACTCCCCATGCCTTCTCCCCTCCATCTTTTCCCCATTTCCCCTCCCTCCCCATCCTTCCCCTCAATCTTTCCCCATTTCCTTCCCCCTCCCCTCTGCCCTTTCCCCTTGTACACGCAGGAGGACACAACGAAGAACCAGTCCACATTCCGCTGTTCTTCGTGACCTTCGGTCCCCGTGCTATGCGGGCTATATTGGATTCTTTACAGGTAAATCTTATTTTGCTTCGTGTAAGTCTTTGTTTTTGGGTACTTTTGGATCCGAGGAGACGCTAAAAATACAAGAAATGTGTGATGCTAGGTCACAGTAGGTGGTTTGGTGTCTATTTAGTTTTGACTCTGATTTAGCTGCGTTATGTGTGGCCGTACACAGCACACAGACGGCAGACAAGACACACACACACACACACACAACACACACACACGACACACACACACACACACACCACACACCACACACACACACACATTCCCAGTCACGCTCTACAGACACAATACCTTTGGAATTATCAGTATACTGACGATACCGAAATCCTATTTACCTGAACGCACTACTGACCTAGGACCTAATAAACACCACGACTTCCGTGGGAAAGAGAGAGTGAAGGGAAATTACCTGCAGCGCCCCCCCCCTTCTCTCGTCTCTCTTCTCTCTCTCTTCACTTTAACCCGTCTCTCCTACTCTCTCTCTCTGTTGCATGATGTTGGTGTGTCTTGTGCGGATGCAGAAATGAAGCTTCAGCTTGAACACGTTTACGTTGATTGACACTAGGATATAATGGTCGTTATTAGATGGTATGTGCAGTACGTTTTCAAGAGGAGAGGGGATGCTGTACTAAACATTGCTATGTTCGCCATCTAGAAGCTACACAAGGTGTTAGGGCGCTGTGTTAGCATTTTGGAGACATTTTTCCTTGCATTTCCGAGCGGACTTTGGCACTTTTATGTTGATTAAAGTTGTGAACGTAATAATCTGTAATATGCCGGTTGATTTGGTCACGTGAAATTTCCAGGTAATTTGCATATGTTATCATCAGCTAACGAAAGTGCAAGTAATGACCTTACCGAATAGAGTTTCGCATGATAACACCAGGCATTTAGTCAAGGTCAGTCAAGGTCACGGTTATGCAAAAGGTAGCAACAATTTTAATTCCATTGTAAGTAAGGCAAATCGATATGTTATGAGTTGGATGACCGTCAGTTCAGCAGTCCTTTTACAATTTTATGTCTATTTATTTTTTATTTTTTTATTTTTTAAAGTTAAGGACTTTCAGTGTGCATTCATACTAAGGGGGTATATCGTGTATGGTTTTATATTGTATAGGTCTAGTCTTGCGCTTCTCTTCTTATCAGCTGTCTGTGTGTATGCAAACGCAC
>NC_051425.1:32353817-32356317 GCF_015228065.2 Penaeus monodon | reverse complement strand
AATACGTTTCTAATAAGTAACTATCATATACTATATATAATTATTATATCATATTCATATATAATAGATTATATCTATATATTATATACTATATATATATATTATATAAATTATAAACATATATAATATATGGTATATATATATATATATATATATATATATGTTTTGTATTTATTTTGTATATATATATGGAAATATATATATATGAATAATATTTCTATAAAACTCATTGTAAGATATTTAGATATGTTATTATAGTATATTTAATTAATATATATATCTATCTATCTATATATATCTATATATATATATATATATTATGTATAACATATATATATATATATTATATATATCTATATATATATTGATATACATATATATGCCGCGCCGTGTGTTGTGTACAGATATATGGATAGTTGATATGACAGACATAAAAATAGAGATTTTAAACATACACCACATACACACAAATACACACAGACACATACACACACACACACACACACACAGCACTACAACACACACACATATATATATATATATAATAACGTATATATATATATATATTATATATAGATATATATATTATAATGATTAGATATATGATACATATATATATTTTATTATATATATATATATATTATTATATATATAGATATATATATTTATATATATTTATGATTTATATATGCGTGCCTCTAAACCCACACACACACACAAATTACACACCACAAAAAACGAATATTGCCAGAAAACGGGCTCTCCCTCTTCCTCAAAGTAATTTATACGCAAACGTGATAAAGCAATAAATTCGTCCTCCTTAAACTTCCTATTAAAACACGCCATCACTCTTCGCGTTCCATGCAACAATAAATGAACGGCATGAATCCCAGTTTTCGCAAAGGTGCAAGTGTCAGACATCTTGCGAGAAAGTGTCATAAATGGCCTTTTTTTTATTAGTCAGAAGAGAGCATTTGTGTGTGTTGTCGCGTGTGTGTGTGTTGTGGTGTGTGTGTGTGTGTGTTGTGTGTGGTGTGGGTGTGTGTTCGTGTTTGTGATTGTGTTGTGGTGTATGCATGCGGTGTAATGTGTTCAGACATGTGTTTGTATGTGTATATATGCATTTTGGTGTGTGTTAATTTGCATGTGCTTAATGCGTGGTAGTGTTTGACCGCGTTTAATAATAATGTGTATTCTGTTCGTCGATATCGGCGTGTTGCAGATGGAACGTGATCATCTACAGTACTCGCCTCACTTTCTTTGTCCCTGACCCCGACTCCTCTAAAAGAATTTTCTATTAGCGATTCCAATGTGTCCAAGACGTGGTGAACTTATGCCTAAACCCTTCTTCTTCGGAAGTCGGCCTACGCTCGCGGCTGCTGTCCTTCAGAATTTAAGATGAAATGTTCCTGAAGGCAGGAACCCGTCATTTTGGGAGAGCCTCTGATGCTGCGAGAATAATGGATTTTACCGATCGTGCCTCCAAATTTTTGTCTTCGAATTCCTTATTGTAGTTCTTGTTATCGTTTTAATATTCATTATTCTTTCATCACTAACTCTTCTCTTATTTCATTATCATCTTTGCTTTTTCCCGTTTATTGATATTGTTTGGCATCTTATCATTCTATCACAGTTATTTCGCTGTTATTGTCATTATTATTTGATTATTTTATATCTTTTGTCATCTTAATTACTATTATAATTTTTCTTATTATATTATCATCATCATCCTTAACCATTACCTTTATCACTATCAATATCATTCATTATCATTGATCATTTATCATTATTTATATTCATATCATCGTTGATCATCATCATCATTATCATCATCTAGTCCATATCATCATCATCATCCATCATCATCACCATCATTATCATCATCATCATCATCAATCATCGCATCATCACATCATTATCATCATCCTAACAGCATAATCATCAGCATAGCATTCTTCATAATCGACATTGTTATTATATTACTATTATTTTATTATTCTCATTGTTACTTTTATCATAAACAATATTAATTTTAATAACAATATTAATAATCATAATAATAATAATAATAATATAATAATAATAATATAAAATAAAATAACCATGATAATAATTATATAATTAATATTATTATTATTATTATTATTATTCTTAACACTTCTTACATTATTACTTATTATTATTCTTAATTATTATTATTATTATATCATCATCATTATTATATTCTTATTATTATTATTGATTATATTATTATTATTATTATTATGAACTTTTCTCCTCTCTTTCCCTTTCGTGCCATCCTGATGTTTGTCTTGTGACAAACGACTTGGTGCCATTACTCTACTCTTTGTCATTAATTGTTATTATAGTGTTATCATTATTGGCTATTATCATCATTATTATTGCTATTATTATTATTTGTTATTATTTTATTATTACTGTCCATTATTATGTTTTCTTATTACTACTATTATTATCTATTATAACATTATTATTTGAT
>NC_051425.1:32338841-32343841 GCF_015228065.2 Penaeus monodon | reverse complement strand
ACGCGCCCCCTCCCCCCTTCTTCCCCGCACCCCCTCCCCAACCAATATTGAGAAACCCATCCACAGGCGCGAGGACGTTGGCACCTTTCCCCTCCCCTTTCTCTTCCCCTCTCCTCCTTTCCTCCTCCCTCTCTGTGTCTACCTTCCTATCGCTGTCCCTTCTCCCTCTCCCTTCCTAACTCCCACCTCATTCCCTTCTTCCTAGCTCTGTCCCGGCTCCCTCTCTCCTTCCTCCTCCCTCTCTTCCTCTCTCCTCTCCTTCCATATTTCCCTTCCCCCCCCCAATCTCTCTCTCAATCTCTCCTTCGCCACTCCCTCTATATGTCCCTCAATTCTCCCTTTTTCTGTCCTTCTTCTCCTCCCCTACCTATCCCCCCCTTTCTCGTCTCCACCCTTGCCTCCTCCTCTCCTTTTGATCACGCACCGAAGAGGGAATTTTCTCATGAAGTTAATGTGGGGAAATGTGTATGGATGGAAGTAATAAAATGCAGGGAGGGAGGGGGGGAACGGAGGGAGAGAGGAAGGGAGCGAAGGATGGAGAGAGAGAGAGAGAGAGAGAGAGAGAGAGAGAGAGAGAGAGAGAGAGAGAGAGAGAGAGAGAGAGAGAGAGAGAGAGAGAGAGAGGGAGAGAGAGGTGGAAGGGGGAGGATGAGAAGATTGAAAGGAGAGGGGGAGAAACACGGAGGGAGGAAGACGAAGATGATAACGAAGGAAAGTGCAGGAACAGGACAAGGATAAAGTGGGAGGAGGAAAGGGAGAAGGGGGCGTAGTAGGAAGAGGAGGAGGAGGACGACGACGAAACCGAGTGTTTTAAATCCTGTTAGCAGCCCCTTCTCTTTCTCCCTTTTCTCCCCCTCCTCTCCTCCTTCCTTCTCTCCCTTCTCTTAATATTTCCCCGAGACATTAGCGAGTGTCCTTCCTCTTGACATCATCCCGCGGTCTCTTCTTTTCGTGTTTATTATCTTTTTACTGTTTTGTTTTCGACTAGTTTCTATTCTTTAGCCTCTTATGTCCGTCCTTCTCGCGTTTCTCTCTCTCTCTCTCTCTCTCTCTCTCTCTCTCTCTCTCTCTCTCTCTCTCTCTCTCTCTCTCTCTCTCTCTCTCTCTCTCTCTCTCTCTCTCGTTCTCCCTCTCTCCCTCTCTTCTCTCTTTCTCCCTCTCTCCCTCTCTCCCTCTCTCCCTCCCCTCCCTCCCTCCCTCCCTAATTCTCTCTCTCTCTCTCTCTCTCTCTCTCTCTCCTCTCTCTCTCTCTCTCTCTCTCTCTCTCTCTCTCACTTATATTTTACCGTCTTTTTCGATGTTTCTTTCCCCTTTGTTTTTCCCTATTTTGACGGTTTCCTGCATTAGAGCACACGGCCATGACGCTTAAGTGTTTATTTCGGGCCAAATGAACGAGGCTTCCGGGCCACCGTCAGGCCTGTCCGTCAAGACCGAATCCGCTTGACAGGATAGCCCTCAGATTGATAGGCAGACAGGCAGGCGCGCGTATCATGCAATCTCCTTCTGTTGTATGACTCAGTTGTGCAGCCGCGCTTTCTGGCAGCCCGCTTGGATAACCAGCTGGCCAACTAGCTAACTAACCCGCTGTCAGGGGCCAAAGACCGGCCGCCGACCAGCTGCGAAATCAAAGCGTCTTACGCAGACGAAGCTTAGAGGAGAAGCGACGTGGCGGTTGGGAGCGGGGGCCGCGGTGCGCACGCGAAGGGGGGGGGGGGGGGTTGGAAAGACAGAGGGCGGGAAAAGGAGATAGAGAGGGAGAATGGAAGGAGAGGAGGAGGGAGGAAGGGAGAGAAAAGGGAAGGGGAGAGTTAGAGTGAAGGAAAGGAGGACGGGACGGGGAAGGAGAGAAGAGACTAATACCAGGGGAGTCAAAGACGCATGCAAGCAGGCAGGCATACAAATGCACGCATAGTCACTCAGCTACACTGATGTATACATACACGCAAGCACGCATTCTCGTACGTGCTTCTCATATCTCTCACATACATAAACATGCAAGAATACACGTATATACACGCAAGTACACACTCTCGCACATGTCTCGCTCTCAAACACGCACGCGCGCACATGCCCCTTCCCATCGCGACGACACCGAATGAGAGGGATGGAGGGATGGGGTTGGGGATGGGGATGGGGATGGGATGGGGATGGGGGAGTGAGAAGAGAGAGAGCGAGAGCGAAAAGGGAGAGAACGAGAGAGAGCGAGAAGGGAGAGAGCGAAAGCGAGAAGGGAGAGAGCAAGAGAGCGAGAGCAAAAGCGAAAGAGAGAGAAAGAGAGAAAGAAAGAAAGAGAGAGAGAGAGATAGGGAAAGAGTCCGAGGTTCTCCGTTCGATTCCGATCCAGAAATCTTTTCATAAAGTCGAAGCAGAAACACTTTTCTCGCCCTTTTCTGTATGGAGCGGAAACTCATAGAAATACGGGGACAGAGGAAGAGAAAGAGGGGAGACAAAATGGCATGGGGAGGGGAGGATGGGAGAGGGGAGGCGTGGGAGGGCAAGCAGGGGAGGAGGGGAAAGGGGAGATTGAGTGTAAATCCAGAAGGCGGAACAGACTCGTGTCGGGGCGTGGCGGACAAAGAGGGGACGGGAGGAGGAGGTGGAGCGGTGGTGGGAAGGGTGGGAGATGAGGGGAAGCGAGGGAGAGCAAGGAGAGGGGGAGAAGGGGTCCGAGGGGGGGGAGGGAGCGAACTTCAACATCCGGTGGTCAGAGGTTCCATAGGTCGTAGGTCAGGGTCGCGCCGTCGGGAGAGGGGTGAGAGGGGGAAGTGGGGAGGGGAGAGGGGAAAGCTGGAGAGGGGGGAGAGGGCAGGGGGAGAGGGGAAAGGAAGGAGGAGAAACATATGCGTCGATTGATGGAAGGGAGTCGACACAATACTCGAGGCCTAAATGGATCTTCCGTCAAGCGTCAAGCCTCATCCAGCGTTGTTCCTCGCCGTCCCCGCCGCGACCTCATCGCGACCGTGTCCTTTTCCTTCCTTCCTCCCACGCCTTCGGCTTAACCCCCCCCCCCCCTGGCAGCGCTGGCGGGTTGTTTGTCGACGGCGATGATGGGTGTCGTGTTGGTTTTAGCCGTCGAGTATCTATCTATTTATTTATTTATTTATTTATTATATATATATATTTTTTTTTATTCAGTGTTGAGCATCTTTTCCTGTTCTTCATCTTCCCTCTTCATCATCATCATCATTATCAGCATCATCATCATTGTTGTAATCATTATTATTATTGTTATTGATATTTTCATGATTAATTATCAATACTATTAATTATAGCTACTACTGTTGTACCTATTGCTGTTACTGCTTTGTCCTTCTCTTCCCTCTCCCCCTCCCCCTTCACCTCCCCTCCTACTACCCCTCCTCTTCCTTCCCTTCTCGTCCCCTTCCTTTCCTCCTCCTCCTTCCCCTCCTTCGCCCGCCCTCTCCTCTTCTTCCTTCCTCTCACCTCTCCTTCCTTCCCTCCTCCTCCCCTTCCTTCCCTCCCTCTCCCCATCCTTCCCCTTCCCCCTTCCCTTCCTTCCTTCCCTCCCTCCCTCCCTCTCCCCCTCCTTCGCTCCCCCCCCCTTTCCCCTCCTTCCTTCCCTCCTCCTCCTCCCCTTCCCCTCTGTCCACGTTTCCCTTTCTTGTTCGCGTTAAGTGGCTATTTTCCATCGGTGTCCATCAAAAACCTTTCCCTCGGGTTTGCTGTTGCAAGCGAGAGGAGGCGGAAGGGGAATGCAATTGTTTTTTTTGCCTTTGCCATTGTCTTTGCTTTTTGTTTGTGCTTTTTTGTTTGTGTGTTTTCTGTTTTTTTGTTTTTGTTTTGTTTTGTGAGTGTTTTTTTTGTGCGCGTGCGTTTTTCTTTTGTTTGTTTGTTTCCCTTTTCGCATTCTTTTGTAGCTTGTTTTATTTTTTTATGTTTGTTCTTTTCTTTTAGTTATGTTTTATTTTCTATTCGTTCTCCTTTTATTTTCGACTTAATCGTTTTTATTTGCTATTTCTGTTTTTTTAGTTATTTTTTTGATTTTCGATTTTCATTTTTCTTTTAATTTTTTTGTGGGTCGGTTCGTTCCATTAACTAATGTTACACACACAGGAACACGCACACGCACACGCGCACGCGCGCGCGCACACACACACACACACACACACACACACACACACACACACACACACACACACACACACACACACACACACACACACACACACACACACACACACACACGCTACGCACGCACGCACGCACGTGCGTGCGTGTGTGTACATATTTAACACCTCTTCCTTTCAGTTGACATTATCATCCATGTGTCTATTTTCCCCTGTTTATCCGCCTTCATGTTTTCCCTTTGTCTCCTCTTCTCCTTATTTTCTTTATCTTTTGGCTTTTCCCCCAAATTTTCTTTCATGTGCGGTGAGTATTTCCCCCAAAGTGTGTCCCGTTTTCTGTGACTAATTAAAAATATCTGTTTCGTGTATGTCCGTTTTTTTCTTCTTCTTCTGTCTATGAATTATTATTATATCTTATGTCTTATTATCTTTCTTCTCATGTCATCATCTTTTTTTTCTTCTTATCTCTTTCCTTCTTCTTTCTTCTTCTTCTTCTTCTTCTTCTTCTTCTTCTTCTTCTTCTTCTTCTTCTTCTTCTTCTTCTTCTTCTTTCTTCTTCTTCTTTCTTCTTCTTCTTTTCCTTCTTCTTCTTCTTTTCCTTCTTCTTATGTCCGTTCCCTGTTGTTGTTTTCGACCGAACTAACGTCTTTCCCTCCTTTGTGTTTGCAGGTACGCCGACATTCGGTAAGCGTCTCGGACATTGTGTTTCGATGTCTTGTGTTGTGCGGTAAGTGTGCCTGTCGAGGAGATCAGAGCGACAGACAGACAGACAGACGTTGACTGACGGGCGGCGTAGAGACAGACATCGGGAGATTGTTGTTGTTGTTGTTGTTGTGGTTGTTGACTTTGTTTTGGGGTTCGTATGATTTTGTTGATCAGTTCGAAGAGGTGGAGGGAGGGGGTAGGGAGGGA
>NC_051425.1:32311341-32333841 GCF_015228065.2 Penaeus monodon | reverse complement strand
TCTCTGCTCTTTCTCTCCTCTCTCTCTCTCTCTCTCTCTCTCTCTCTCTCTCTCTCTCTCTCTCTCTCTCTCTCACACCTCTCTCTCTCTCTCTCTCCTCTCTCTCTCTCCTCCTCTCTCCTCTCTCTCTCTCTCTCTCTCTCTCTCTCCATCATTTACCCCCCTTCATTTTCCTTCCTTTCCCCTCTCTCCATTCTTTTCTCCTCCTCCCCTTCCTTTTTCCACCTCCCTTCCCTCCTCTTCTCCCTTCCTCGTGTCTCCTTTCCTCTTCCCCTCTCCCCGTCACCTCTTCCCCTTCCCCTTTACAGCCACCAGTTAATCAGCTGATTGATAACTCGAGTCTGTTTCTCCAAACGAGTTATGACTGCAAGCGGGAGAGGGACATCTGCAATTGCATATTTGCTTGCTTGATTCGGAGTGATTAGATTGAGCACTGGCCGACGACGGGGGGCAGGCGGGGGGGGGGGGTGCTAGTGTGTGTGGAGGGAGTAGGATGGAGGGAGGGATAAGGGAGAGAGGGAGAGGTGGAGGTGGGGGTGTGGGTGGAGGTGGAGGTGGAGGTGGAGGTGGGGGTAGGGGTGGGTGATGGTGAAGGTGGAGGTGGAGGTGGGGGTGGGGGTGTGGGTGAAGGTGGAGGTGGAGGTGGGGGTGGGGGTGGGGGTGAAGGTGGAGGTGGTGGAGGTGGAGGTGATGGTGAAGGTGGAGGTGGGGGTGAAGGAAAAGGTGGAGGTGAGGGTGAAAGAGAAAGAGAAAAAAGAAGAAGAGGAAGAGGAAGAGGGAGAGGGAGACTCTAGGGAGAAAGAGGGAAGAGGGCGATATTATGGAGAAATAAGGTAGAGGAAATGAGAGATACTGGGATGAATAAGAGAGAGGAAAATGGGAATATTGGTGGAAAAAAGGGAGAGAACGAGGTAGGGGAGAAAAAGGGAAAGGAAAAAGGAGGAATTAGGAGAGAAACAGAGGAGGGGAAGCGTGATATGGGGTAATAACAGACAAACACGGACAGAGAGGAGAGGAGGAAGAGAAAATGGAACAAAAGGCTGGAACAGAGACAGAGGAAAATGTGTCAAAGGTTTCTTTAGACGTGTAAAAACATTTACAGATGGATAGATAGCTAAATAGATAGAAAGATATGCACAAAAAAATATTAAATTCAGCTCCCAGCTTATTGATAAACAACCCAGAAAGATAACCACGAAGTTGTTAAATGCAGACTACATTTTATAGACAGACAGTCAGATAGATGTAAAAAATAACAATGAAAAATGTTAAATTCACGGAGCAAAGTCTCTTATTAATCTTCGCCTAAGCGATCGTATCCTGCAACCAAAACAGAATGCGGGGGGGGGGGGATAGTGCGAGATCTATTGCAAAAATACCAAGGATAGAGTAGGAGGCTGGGAGGAGGGGAGAGAGAGGGGTAAGGAGAAGGATGGGGAGAGAGGGGAAGGGTGAGAGAGAGAGGGGAATGAGGAGGGATAGTAAAAAAAAAAAGGTGAAACGGTTTAACTTGTAGAGAAGCAATTCTGCCTCTTTGCTTTTTTTTTTCTTCTTTTTTTTTGTGAGTTGTGCGTGAGTGGATCTCTCGACGAGATTGGCTGTGATGGCTGGCAGGTGTTTCTCGAACGTGGTCGGAAAGAGAGAGAGAGAGAGAGAGAGAGAGAGAGAGAGAGAGAGAGAGAGAGAGAGAGAGAGAGAGAGAGAGAGAGAGAGAGAGAGAGAGAGAGGAGAGAACATGTGGAGTAGGACTTGAGTTGCGTAGTTACTGGCTTACAGGCGGCCTAGCGACAGTCACAATGGCAGCGGCGAGGGTGGTGATGATCTGTATTATGGCTGATACAGATATCACGGGTACCTACCTACCTACCTACCTACACACACACACACACACACACACACACACACACACACACACACACACACACACACACACACACACACACACACACACACACACACACACACACACACACACACACACACACACACACACACACACACACACACACACACACACACACACACACACACTCTCTCTCTCTCTCTCTCTCTCTCTCTCTCTCTCTCAGTCCGTCAGCTTCCGAGCTCCCTTTCTCTCTGCTAAGAAGTCAGCCGCCAGCAGGAGCGTCAGCATTGTGATCCCAGTGGGCGTTTTAGTTCCAGCTGTCAACGATTGTCAGCGACTCGGGCCTCCGTCAGCCTGTTCAAATATTCATCCTTTTTTTCCGGTCCAAAACGATCGCTAATGTGGGTCCATTGTGCGCCCGGGTCTTGGGGCAGCTGGCGGGGCGCGGGATTGCCTTGGGATCCACGGATTTGGGACCCACGGATTTGGGATTTGGGATTGGGGTCGCGGGGAGAGGATCTGCTGCTTTTTTTCTTCTTTTTTTTTGGGGGGGGGATCTGTGAACTTTGGGATTTGGGATCTGTTTATTGATTTTTAACACTTTTGTTTCTAGATTATGTTGTTTATTTGTTTATTTATTGTTATTATTATTATTATTGTTATTATTATTATTTTTTTTTTATTATTAGTAGTAATATTATTAGTATTATTAGTATTATTGTCGTCATCATCATCATCATTTATTTTATTTTATTTTATTATTTTTTATTTTATAATTTTTTTTAGCTGTGATTCTGGGCTTCGGTTCTTTGGTCTGTGGTTTTTGGCTTTTGAGTCTTTCGGCTTTTGAGTCTTTCGGCTTTTGAGTCTTTCGGCTTTTGAGTCTTTCGGCTTTTGAGTCTTTCGGCTTTTGAGTCTTTCGGCTTTTGAGTCTTCGGGTGTTTGGTCCTGACAGCTGGGGCGACGTCTCCGAGAAGACTCGAGGGAAGTAGGCAACCCTTATCTCAATTATCTATTTATCTATCGTCGCCCGTTAGTGTGTTATTCACTTATTTGTTTGCTTCGTTTTATTCATTCACTTTTTTTTTTATGTTGGTACGGTCATAACTAATCTGTTCTTACGTTTGTTTTGGAAATATGATTTTGTTGTATTTTGGTCTTTTCTTTTTGTTATTATTAGACGTGCTGGCATTTTGTGTTATTCTTGCGTTTTATTCTTATTTCCTATCCGTATATCTCATCCCTCGTTATTCTGCATTATCATCTTTTTCCTCGGCGTTTTATTTCGGTTTTGTTTTTCGTTAGTCGTTTTTACGTCGACGATCCCGGATGAATTGCAGTCGCCGCCGGCAGTCACGAGAGAGATCGCGGAAATTGGTGCCAAAAGTTGTGCCGGCAATTTGGACGGTTACGGAGATAGGAGGGGGGGGGCGGCGGGAGAGGGAGAGGAAGGGGGAGATGAGAGAGAGAGAGGGGGGGCGAGGGAGAGGGAGAGGGAGGGGGAGGGGGAGAGAAAGAAGCAGAGGGAGAGAGGGGAGTAGAGGGTATGGGGGGAGAGGGATAGGGATAGGGAAGGGGAGGGGGAGGGTGAGGGGGAGGGGGAGGGAAAGAGAGAGAGAGAGAGAGAGAGAGAGAGAGAGAGAGAGAGAGAGAGAGAGAGAGAGAGAGAGAGAGAGAGAGAAGAGAGAGAGAAGGGGGGGGGGATAACTCAACGAAGAAACCCCAGAGGAAGATCGCTGGTAAGAAATGGAATAGCGATTTCCGAATATTTGAGAAGCATATTGACACAGGATGGAGGTTAGGAGAAGGAAGGAGGGAAGGGAATTAAGGAGGAGGAGCGATGAGGGAGGAGGAAGGAGAAGGAGTGATAGGGGAAGAGGAGATCGAGAACTAGGAGAAAGGGAAGGAGAAGAAAAAGGTGTAGAAGGAAAGAGAGAGAGAGAAAGAGAGAGAGAGAAAGAGAGAGAAAGAGAGAGAGAGAGAAAGAGAAAGAGAAAGAGAGCGACGAAGGCGGAGGCGGAGGCGAAGGTGAAGCAGAAGAAATAGTGGGTCGAGCAGCAGCAGGAGGAGGAGGAGGAGGAGGACGAGTCGCAGGCGAAGCAGCATCATTCCGACGGATTACAGATGGTGATTGGTAATGCCAATTAATGAGGTCCCGCGGGATATGACGGCGCTCGCGACGAAGTTACGGAGACTCGGGTTTATTATTTATATATATATATATTTTTTTGGGGGGGGTCTTTTTGTGCTCAAATTCTGATGATCTTTGGCGGGAGATTTTTCTTCCTCTTCTTCTGCCTTCCCTCTGTTACTCTTTCTCATCCTTCCTTCATCTTCTCCTTTCCTCTGTCCCTTTTCTTCTCTCTCTCTTCTTCTATCCTATAAGAAGAAGAAAAAGAAAGAAAGAGAGAACGAAAGAAAGAAAAAAAGAAAGAAGAAGAAGGAGAAGAAGAAGAAGAAGAAGAAGAAGAAAGAATGAAGAATAGAAGAAGAAGAAGAAGAAGAAGAAGAAGAAGAAGAGGAGGAGGAGGAGGTTGGGGTGGGGGTAGGGGTTGGGGTTAGAGGGTGGGAGAAGGACGCTATTATCGTCATTAGCTTTCCTCGAGAGTCGTCCGAACGGCCGGACGTCTTGTGTATTTATACCTCATCAGTATTTTCTTCCCGGTTCCTTCTTCCTCGTCCGTGATTCGTTTCGCTCGAAGGGAAAGGAGAGAAGAAAGGTGAGGAGGAAGAGGAGGTGGAGGTAGATAAGAAAGAAAAAGAAGAAGTGAAAGAAAAAGAAAAAAGGGAGGATGGAGATGCAGGAAGAGGGAAAGAAGACCTAAAAAAATAGAAGAAGAATAGAGAATAAAAGAGGAGGAAGAGATGGAGGAGAAGGAAAGATTTCTTTTTCGAAATTGGAATAGATCATATTTTTTCCCCATTTTCCCCCTCGAAGGCGACGTCCCATCGGAGAAGAGAAATGCCATTCCTGTTCAGAAATGAAGCAAGCGATTTGATAAGGAAACCGGACGTATTTTCTTCAAGAACGGGGAAAGTTCTTTGATATTGCTACTACAACTTTATTTTTATTCCATTTTTTGTTCTATTCCTTCATTCATTCATTGTTTTTTTTTTTAATCTCGCTAGTAATTTAATTTACTTTTGATATTTTTTTTAAATGTTAATTTTGGTCTCTTTGTGTGTTGTGTGTGTATTTTTGTATAAGTATATTTGATGTATTTTTTTTTTAACTTTAGTCTTTTTCTTTTGTCCTGAAGGAACAGGTGGTTACAGTGGGTCAGTGGCCGGAGACTGAATAAAGGGAAGAGTAAAGGAGGGAGGAGGAAGGAATGGGGGAAGAGGGAGGGAGGAGGAAGAAATGGGAGAGAGAGAGAGAGAGGGAGGGAGGGAGAGAGGAAGAGAGGGACTGAAAGAGGGAGGGAGAGAGAGAAAGAGATGGAAAATCTTTCTCAATAATTTGTATGCGTTGTCACTCAAAGCAAGCTACATAGTTGGTGAGTCAGTAAGGATCAAGATCGTGTGATCGTAAGTCGACAGCGACACAGACAGACAGGGAGTCAAACACACGAACAGATAAGCACAGATAGGCCTTGACCATCCATTTCACCCCTCCTCCTTCCTATCCCAGCCCCCCCCCCCCATTACGGTAGTCTACTTTATTTTATAATCATTCATCACCATCTATTACCCTTCCCTATCCCCCTCTCCCCCCTCCCCCTCCCTCCCCTCCCCCTCCTCCCTCCCCTTCCCCCTCCACTCTTCTTGCAGTTACCTTCCCCAATCCATTACCCGTTTATATGATTACCCTTCATCCTTCCCCCTCCCCTTCTCCTCTCAGTCCCATTCTTCCCTCCACATCTCTCTTCTTTCCCTCCCTCTCTTCCCCCTTCTCGGTTTAACCTTCATCTCCCCTTTCCTTCCCCCAATCCCTCTCCCTCCGTTTCCCTCCCTTCTCGCCCTTTCCATCCTCTCCCTTTCCTTCCCTTCTCCCCCTCTCCCTTCCTTCTCGCCTCCCTCTCTCCCATTCCCTCCCCTCCCTTTCTCCCTTTCCGTACCCTACCCCTCCTCCCTTTCCCTCCCCCTCCCCCTTACCTTCCTCCTCCACCTTTTCCTCCCCTCCCCCTCCCCCTTTCCAGTCCCTCCCCCTTCCTCTCCCCTTCCCCCTTCCCTATCCCCCTCCCCCCTCCCCCTCCCCCTTTTGCACCCCCCCCCCCCATAACGGATCGCGTCACTACCCGAGGGGGAGGACGATGAGTAATATGCCAGCTGAGATAGGGCTGATAATGGACGACAGAGATGGAGAGATAAGAAGAAAGGGAGAAAAGGAGAACGTGAGAAAGAGGGAGAGTAGGAGGAGGTAGATAAAAGAGGAGAAGGTGAAGAAGAATTGTCGGATGCAACAAATAGAAAGACGGCGACGAAAAAGAGGTTAGAGATTAAGGAGAGGAAGATTAAAGTAAAGAAAAAAAAAAAAAGAAAATTCAAAAAGTAATCAGACGATAATAAAGAGGCGTACGAAGAAGAAGAAATGGAAGAAGAAGGAGAAGGGAAGAAAAAAAATTAAAAGGAAGAAGAAGAAGAAAAAGGAGAAAAAGAAGAAGAAGAAAAAATGAAAGAGAAGAAGGAGAGGAGGGAGAAGGAGAAGGAGAAGGAGAGGAGGGAGAAGGAGAAGGAGAAGGAGAGGAGGGAAAAGGAGAAGGAGAAGGAGAGGAGGGAGAAGCGGTGTGGCTGGGAGGCCTATGTGTCCGGACGCGACGGACGACGCAGGGGAGACGAACGACCGTTTTTAAGCCTCTGGTCGTGTTGCCATCTTTCTTCGGGTGGGGGGGGGGTAGAGAGGGAGAGAAGGGGGGGGGGGAAATTTAGATATATGGCTTTGAACGGTTATGGATATTAATAAATATAAAAAAAATATTAATGGCTGTTGGTTAAGTAAGGGGTATGTATATGGGGAAAAGGGGCGGATTGTTGTCTTTTTGTGTTTTGTTTATTTCTGAAATGTGTTGGATTGTTTTTGTTGTTTTTTATCGATCGGACTGTCGGTGATTTTGCGTTTGGTGTTTTTTTCTTTTCTTTTCTTTTCTTTTCTTTTTTTTTCTTTCTTTTTTTTTCTTTTGAGTGTTGTGGTCCGTTCTGTCGGAATTATGAAACAGTTTTATTTGTCTTGAGTTTTGTTTGTTGGTTCATTTATTGGTGATATTGGTAACTGTGATTTTATTATCAACGTAGAAGAAGAATACAGCTAAAATAATTAAGCAGTGAGAAGAAGAAAAATAGAGGATAGAATTAGATGTTTAAACTCGCCTCCCTTCCTGCCTCCCGAATTCTCCGCCTCTCTGCCCTTCCCCCTCCGTTCCCCCTTGGCCCTCCCTTCCCCTTTGCCCTCCCTTCCCCAGTGCCCCTTCCTTCCCCCAGTGCCCCTTCCTTCACCCTTGGCCCTCCCTTCACCCTTGCCCTCCCTTCCCCAGTGCCCCTTCCTTCACCCCTGCCCTTCCCCCCCCCCCCTCCTGCCCCGGTCACGCTCGGATGCGGAGACAAGAGCAACAGGAGGTCCACATCTCGGACACGAGAGGGGGGGGGGTGCAAGCGGTGGGGAAGGAGGGGTTTGGGGTGCAAGCGGTGGGGGGAGCAGGAGGGACAGGGCAGTGGAGGTCCTTAATGGCAGCGTAAGGGCCGGCTAATGAGGTGATGGAGGCGATAATGGGCTACTGTGGGACGGGCGGCCAAGGTGGTGTGGCGGGAGGGGGTTGTTGGAGGTGGAGGAGGGGGGAGAGGAGGTTTGTGGGGGAGGGAAGAATTTATGAGGGAATAGATTGGAAATGGAGGAAGAAGAGGCTGGTGGAGGGAGCGAGATGGAGGGTGAGAGGGAATGAGGGACGGAGAAGATGAGGGAGATTGAATGAGGGACGGAGAAGATGAGGGAGAGGGAAGGAAGGACAAGAGATGAGGGGAGGGGAAGAGGGACAGAGAAGATGAGGGAGAGGAAACGAGAGACAGAGAAGATGAGGGAGAGGGAAGGAGGAACAGAGAAGACGAGAGAGACGGCAGGAGGGACGAAGATGAGGGAGAAGGCGCGGGGGTGCAGCGAGAAGCGGGAGGGGCGAGTGTGCGTTTGGCCGCGGGTGGAGGGCAGGTACTTCGGCGTATGTATACACGTGTAGAGCGTGTCCGCCTTAATCCCCGGTGGGTGGATTCCCTTCGGTTCCTCGGAGGGAGCCTGCCTTTGGCCTCTGGGTCGGAGTGCTGGCGGAGGGAGACAAGTTCCTTAAGGAGGCAAGATAAGATAAGGGCAGATGCCGGGGCACCTTATATGGCCGGCGGAGATATCGCTGATGGACAACAAGAAGAAAAAGTTGGCTAACGATTTGCATTTTTCCCGAGCGGTGGAAGGAGCCAGACACACGGAACGCATTTTTCGTAAATTATCTGGCAGCCAAAAACTCGAAATCCAAAACATTATCTAATGGAAACTGACATTATTAGAAAATTGATTTTCCGCCACACACGAAGAAACGAAGATCCAGCATGGGTGACGCAGTGAATGACGTAAGAAGTGAGTGACGTAGGCATTAATTGACCTGAACTGGGATGGAGTTGTAGACATTCTTCTTCCTCTTCTTTTCCATCTTTTCTCTTCCCTCTCACCTCTTCTTTTCTCTTCCCTCTCTCCTCTTCTCCTTTTCTCTTCCCTCTCTCCTCTTTTTTCCCCACAAACCTCCCCGATTACCTCTAATCGTGTAAAAGGTCATCGCGATGAAAGAGAACGAGAATGAGGGGAGGAAGAAGAGAGACAAAGGGAAAGGAGAAAACAGGAAGAGGAAACAAACGAGGAAGACGGAGGCGAAAGTGAAGATAGGAGACCGTGATCTTAGCGAAACACAGCGTCACTGCCTTCTGAACCTCAGCGCCGTCCTTCCGGCCCTGCGCTAATGCATTCTAGCGAGATAAGCGATTTGTTTGTTTTAGCATAGTCCCCTCTGGCACTGGCGGACTCGTTTTCTTTGATTGATTATTTATTATCGTGACGGCCTTTGGTGATACTTTTTGTCCGCCTTTTATTCTCCTTTGATAATTCCTGCGCGGCTAAGAAAGGGAAATAAAAAAAGGAAAAACAAATGTGCTTGCGTGCATATGTACATGTATATGCATTTGCGTATTTATATGCATGTATGTATGCATCTGTATGTATATATATATATCTATATATATATATATATATATATATATATATATATATATATATATATATATATATATATATTGTGTGTGTGTGTGTTTGTATTTATGTATATGATATGTTAAGGCGTTCCTGGAGGCACTTCATCAAGCCTTTCCCTCATCCTGCTGTACGCTATCTCTGTTATTCACGTAAGCCATTTGCCTCTTCCCCTGTTATTAATGTTCACCTATCGCTTATTATACCTGACTTACACCTGGGTAATTTGGGAGGGTGTTCGGTCATCTGACCTCCGTAATATTGACCCTTGACCTGGTCGCGAGTCATTTGGGTCAGGTGAGGTGAAGGTGTGATGGAAAGGGGAGAGCAAGGGGAGGGGGGAGGGTGGAGGGGGAGAGGGAGAGGGAGAGGGTGAGGGAGAGGGAGAGGAGGTAAAGAGAGGCGATTAGCCGAAGGGAGGACAGGTGGGAGCAGAGAATCATCACACACACGCATACACGCACGCAAACACACACACATACACCCAATATCAAAATTAATAGACATTAGATATATTATGTAAGAAAGAAAGAGAAATAGAGAGAGGGAACGACAGGATGAAAGACATGTCGCGAGAGAGAGAGACAGAGACAGAGACAGAGACAGAGACAGAGACAGAGACAGAGACAGAGACAGAGACAGAGACAGAGAGACAGAGAGACAGAGAGACAGAGAGACAGAGAGACAGAGAGACAGAGAGACAGAGAGAGAGAGAGAGAGAGAGAGAGAGAGAGAGAGAGAGAGAACTGAGACGTCGTAGGGTTAACTAGGCCTTTTTTGACGTCTGGGATGAAGGGCGCGATAAAGGGGAGATCCGCCGAAAAAAAACCCGGTGTATACGGCCTGGATCGCCGATAGATAAATCTCCCCGAGTATTATAAATGGTCTTTAAGTGTCTGTGTTGTGCTGGATGGGTGTGTTGATGGGGCCATAATGACCCCAGTCGCGATGCCTATCTATCGGGAACCTCGCCGTCTCCTCTTTTTAAGTGGGGTTTGGGGTATGGGTGAGGGCGGGGGTAGGATGGGTAGAGGGGGTGGAGTCAGACAGACGAAGGCGGGTGGGAGGTAGAATCGAAGGATGTGGACAGGTTTGGAGACAGGTGGACGGAGTGGAGCAGACTCAGGTGGATAAAACGCATATGATATACGGGTTTGTATGTAAGGCGGGAAGGGTAGGACACATACAGAGACAGACAGGCTGGCAGGCAAGCAGGCAGACAGACAGACAGACAGACAGACAGACAGAGACACAGACATACAGACAGACAGAGATACACAGACAGAGATACACAGACAGAGATACACAGACAGAGATACACAGAGATACACAGACAGAGATACACAGACAGAGATACACAGACAGAGATACACACACACACACACACACACACACACACACACACACACACACACACACTCACTCACTCACTCACTCACTCACTCACTCACTCACTCACTCACTCACTCACTCACTCACTCACTCACTCACTCACTCACTCACTACACACACACACACACACACACACACACAAAAAAAAAAAAAAACATACACACACTCACTCATTCACTCACTCACTCACTCACTCACTCACTCACTCACTCACTCTCACACACACACACACACACAGCAACAGATAGATACACAGATAGACAGAGACAAGGGTAAGTCAAGCAGATGAAGACAAAACACCGTCGTAACTCAGCATGCAAAGTGTTCTGGTGGCAAAGTGGAGTGCCTGTGTCATCCTCGGAGGTTGCAATTATAGTGGTCTCGTCAGCCAGCGCATGCTGTATTTTCCTCTTCTCTATATTCTCCACTTTCTTCTCCTTCTCGTTTCTCTTCTCTTCCCTTCCCCTTCATTTCCTCTTCCCTTCCCCACCCTTTCCCCTCCCCTCTTCCCCTCCCATCCCCTTTCATTCCCTCTTGCCTTCCCCCTCTCCTTCCTCTCCTCTCCCCCGTATTCTCCTACCCACTCTCCCGACCTCCTCTTCCCCTCTCCCTCCACCGTCCCCCTCCCCCTTCCTCCTACTCCACTCCCCCTCCTTCGACCTCTTCCTCCCCTCCCTCCTCACCTGTCCTCCCCCTCTCCTCCCCCTCCCCCCCCGTAGCTTCTGACTGACGTAGGTATTGCGAGTTTCGTGTTTTTATCGCCTCTCTCTCTCCGGGGTGAATCTCGCGCGGCGTTCGAAGCGGAGAGGGCGATAATCGAGGGAACCAGAGAGGAATACAGAGACGAAGGAAAGAGAAGGAAAATAAGGACGGCGAGGCGGAGAGTGAAGGAGATAGTGAGGGGGAGAGAGGGAAGCAAGAAGATATGGGATGAATGGGGGAGAGAGGGGAAAGGGAGACGGGGGTAATGTGTAGGAGGAGGAATCGATAAAGGAGGGGAAAGGAGGAGAACGAGGAAAGGAGAGGAAAGGAGGAGAACGAGAAAAAGGAGAGGGAAGGAAAATAAGAGCGGGCAGAAGGTAGAGTAAGAGAAAAGGAGGAGAACAGGGGGAAGATAAAAAGTAAGAGAAGGATTGGAGAAAAGCTTGGAAAAGGAAGATCAGCAGAGAAAGAAGGAGGCGGGGGAATTGAGAAAGGAGAAGAGAGGAGGAGGGAGGATAAGGAGAGAGGGAAAGAGAACCATCCTTAACGGCCGCCTATTCCTCATTCGTCCCAGACGTGCCGTCATTACCCGAACTGCTGTCGGGGAATGGAATAATAAACCGCCCCGACTTCCGGTGCTGTTTGGGAGAGGGGAGATTCGTCGAGGGGGGGGGGGGGTTAAGGGGTATAAGGTGAGGGGAAGCGTAGATAGGTGGGCGGGGGGGGGGTAGATAAAGGGGTAGACGCTGAGCCGAAAGGAGGTTAATGGCACTTTTATGCTACGGTTTGCATCGATTGCGGCTTATCTCTGTTATATATACTGTATACGTATAAGCTTATATGTAGATGGATAGGTAGGTGGATAATGAGAGAGTGAGAGATAACGAGCAGGAGAGAGAGAGATAAGGAGAAGGAGCAAGAGAGAGAGAGATGAGAAGGAAACAGAGAAGAGATAAGGAGAAAGAAAGAGAGAGTTAAGGAGAAGGAAAGAGAGAGAGAGAGATAAGGAAAGAAGAGATATAAGATAAGAGAAAGAAGAGAGTTAAGGAAAAAGAGAGAAGAAGAGGAAGATGAATTAAGGAGAAGAAAGAGAGCTAGAAAAGAGGAGAAAGATATAGGAAAAGAAGAGGGAGATAAGGAGAGAGAGAGAGAGAGAGAGAGAGAGAGAGAGAGAGAGAGAGAGAGAGAGAGAGAGAGAGAGAGAGAGAGAGAGAGAGAGAGAGAAAGGAAGGAAGGTCAATTCCCAGTTTCGCCGTCTCCCTCGTCGCAATCAGTGGCAGTTATTTTCCGCATTTTGACGTCGCTGTCCCCAAGTACACACACATGAGGCTTCTTGGGTGTCGACCCTCGGAATTATGTAGTTTCTGGATGTGGGAATAATGAAAATAAGGATAATAATGCAGATGATAATAATGATAATAACAACAACAAACGAGGAGCGGGTGGAGAGGGAGGAGAAGGAAGAAGAAGAAGAAGAAGAAGAAGAAGAAGAAGAAGAAAGAAGAAGAAGAAGTAGAAGAAAAAATAGTCGAGGCGGGGGGGGGGGGAGGTTGGAGGGAGCGAGAACAGGAGAGAAAAGGAGGGTCGCCCTGGTAACGCCGACATGCCTGTCCGTCGCGTCTGTTCGTCTCCTGCGCCGAGGGTCTGCATACCTGAAGTTTGAGCGCATCCCGGAGGAGGCGGAGCTGTGTCTTCGCGTTTTTGCCTCGCTACTTTTCGGCCGCTCGGGTTATCCCGGGGACCAGATTATAACACCTCCAGGTTGCCGCCGGTGGTGCCTGTGGTGGGTGGGGGCGCGGGCGGAGGGCGGAGGGTGGAGGGTGGAGGAGGGGGGGAGGAAAGGGAGGAGAAAGAGGGAGAGGGAGAGAAAGTGAGGGGAGAGAAGGAGAAAGATAGGAGAGAGAGGGGAAGGATGAGGGAGAGAAAATGAAAGGTGGAGGAGGAGCAAGTGGGAGAATAAGAATGAAGATCAGAATGAAAGGAAGGGAAGGGAGGGAAGAGTGAAGAAAGAAAAAAAAAAGAGGAGAGAGGACAGATCGAGATCGAGAGGAAGAGAGCGAGAAAAAAACAAAAAACAAAAAAAAACTAAGCAAGAGAGGCAGAGACGAGCGAGACAAGAAACGAGATGCAGGGACGGGAGGAGGGAAGGTGTGTGTGTGTGTGTGGGGGGGGGGGCGAGAGCGAGCTGACTCCGGGTTTCGGGCGAAGCGAGCGCCAGGGAACCCGTCCGGCCGAGTGTATCAGAAACATTAATCATGAGTCGCTCTCGGGTCTTGATGGCTCAATATTGTGACACCTGGACGCCACGCCCTTCGCGATGCGCCCAGGGAAGGAGATGGGCGCGATACCGAGGGCAAAATGGAGGCGGGACGGCGGGCATGGGAGGGCGGGGGAGGGGAGGGGAGGGAGGGAGGAGGGAGGGAGGGAGAAAGAGAGAGAGGGAGGGAGAGGGAGAGAGGGAGGGAGAGGGGAGAGAGGGAGGGAGAGAGAGGGAGGGAGAGAGAGGGAGGGAGAGAGAGGAGAGAGAGAGAGAGAGAGAGAGAGAGAGAGAGAGAGAGAGAGGGGGGGGATGAGGAGAAAGAGATGGAGGAGGAGAGAAGAATATAGAGGGTGGGAGAAGGAGAGAGGGAAAAGGAATGGAAGAAAGAGGGAGATAGAGGAAGTAAAGTGAGATGGGAGAGGAAGAGGAAGAGGAGACTGAGAAGTGGAGAAGGAAAAGGGGAGAACGGGCTAGAAAGTGGAGGAGAATAATAATAAGAAAAACTCAAAGAAAAGAGGAAATAAAGAGAGAATAAGAAGCGAATGAGAAAAAGAAATAGTCGCACTGGCATAAAGGAACGAAAACATAAAAAAATAATAATAATATACCAGCAAGATGAAAAAAAAATAAAATAAAAAAAAACTATCAGATTTTTTTTTTTTATAAAAAAAGAGAGAAAAAAGAAAAGACTCTAAGGATGACATGTAATACAAAAAAAAAATAGATTATCAGGATGATACGTATTATAAAAAAAGAAAAAAAAATAGTTGAATCCCATTATCCCATATTGGCTTGGATATTGGCCGCTTATGATTGATTTCGCGAGGCCGAGGATGAATAAGTGAGTGAGCGATGAGTCGGGCTGGCGAGGGCGTGAATATGTATGGGGAGAGTGACGTACGTGTGTGTGTGTGTGTGTGTGTGTGCGTGTGCGTGTGTGTGTGTTTGTTTGTGTGTGTGTGTGTGTGTGTGCGTGTGTGTGTGTGTGTGTGTTTGTGTGTGTGTGGGGGGGGTTGTGTGTGTGTGTTTGTTTGTCTGTGTTTGTTTGTATTTGTTTTTTTTTTGTGTGTGTTTGTTTATTTGTGTGTGTCTGTGTTATTCAGTATCCGCGCTCGTGTGTGCGTGTGTGTGTTAGCGTTAGTGCGTGCGTGTGTATGTGAGAAGCCCTGCCACCGACGAAGATGTCCGCCGGCCGTATCTGCCAAGGAGGTGCAGCCGTAAACAAGAATGGCCCTCGTTTAAATATTTACGCCCCAGCGAGATAAGGTGCGGTTAATGCGACAACCGCCGCCCCCTTTTCTCCTCCTCCTCTCCCCTTCCTCCTTCTCCTCCTCCTCCTCCTCCTCCTCCTCCTCCTCCTCCTCCTCCTCCTCCTCCTCCTCCTTCTATTCCTTCTCCTTCTTTTCCTTCTCCTCCCCCCTTCCTTCTCTTTCTCCTCCTCTTCTTCCTTCTCCTCCTCACCCTCCCCCATGCACCACCACCTCCTCCTCCTCCTCCTCCTCCTCCTCCTCCTCCTCCTCCTCCTCCTTATCCGACCTCGCCCCTCTCTCTCTCTCTCTCTCTCTCTCTCTCTCTCTCTCTCTCTCTCTCTCTCTCTCTCTCTCTCTCTCTCTCTCTCTCTCTCTCTCTCTCTCTTCCCTTCACCCTCCTTCCTCTCCCTTCCTCCCTCATTCTTGTAGTGTTACCTTACAGTGTGCTGTTATTGTTATTGATGTTGTTGATTTTAATGTTTTTTTTTTAATATTTGAACTTCAAAGTATAATTCGTATTTTCTATCTTTCCAGGTATGTGGACTGATTGTCATGGAAGTCTAGCCCAGTCAAACAGCGGAGGGTAATGCGTTTGATATCGTGTGTTTGAGCGGTAAGCGGAGTGGAAGGAGGATTAGTGAGAGAGAGAGAGAGAGAGAGAGAGAGAGAGAGAGAGAGAGAGAGAGAGAGAGAGAGAGAGAGAGAGAGGCGGTAAGTTAGTAAGAATTATCGAGAGAGTGAATGAGAGTACGCGATGGAAGGGATGAGGGAATCGGTGAGAGCGAGAAAAGAAGTGACAAGAGGGTGGACAGAGAGAGAATAATAAACTGGATAGAGAGAAGAATGAGGAAAATAGCGAAGAGAAGTGAAGAGCAATAGGAGAGAATGGAGCAAATGACTAGAAGTAAGGACTGGAATTTATCAGAAGAGACGCGCACACGAAAACATGCACGAACCGTTATGTACAGACACTCACTTCCACGCTCCCTCCGCCAGAACTTGCTCTGCCGAATAGCCTGAGACGCGGACGCGCCTCGACGCACAAATCTTGGCCTGTGGGAAGGAAGGAGGAAGAGCTCGGGAGACGAGAAGAGGAAGAGGGAATGAGGGCGGTGGAGGGGGGAGAGGAGGGGGTAGGAAGTGGTCCTTCTCCCTTTCCTCTCCCCCATCCGTCTCCTCCTCTCCTCCTCCTTCTTCTCTTTCTCCTTCTCATGGTCGTCGTTGTTGTCCTCCTCCTTCTCCCCTGCCTCCTCCCCCTCCTCTGTCTCCTCCCCCTCTGCCTCGTCCTCCTCCTCTGCCTCTTCCTCCTCTGCCTTCTCCTCCTCCTCCTCCTCCTCTTCCTCCATCTCGTCCTCCTCCTCCTCTTTCTCCTCCTCCTCCTCATCTTCCTCCTCCTCTGCCTCTTCCTCCTCCTCCTCTTCTTCTTCCTCTTCCTCCTCCTTCACTTCCCCTTGCCGTCCCCCTTCCCCTTCCCCTTCACTTCTCTTCCGTCACGTGTGTGTGTATATATATATATATATGTGTATTTGTGAACTGCATACATGTATCACTGTCCTCTTATCTCTCTCCTTCCTTCTTCCCCTTCCCCTTATTCGTTACCACTTACCCCACTTCTCCCATTCCTCTTCCCCTCCCCCTTCTCCCCCTTCCCCTCCCCCTTCCCCTCCCCCTCCCCCTTCCCCCTAGGCACTCCCCCCCCCCCTCACTAAAATGTCCCACTAAATCACCCGACGCCGATTGTTGATTGTTACACGAGTGGAAATGCGCGTTAAATCACGAGCCACGGTAATAACCTCGTTACCGCTTGCGTGTTATTCGCCACGAGGGTACGGTGAAGGAGGGAGGGAGGGTGGGGGGTTATGGTGGAGGTGAGGTGGGGGGTTAGGGTGGAGGTGAGGTGGGGGTTAGGGTGGAGGTGATGGTGGGGGGTTAAGGTGGAGGTGAAGTGGGGGGTTAGGGTGGAGGTGATGGTGGGGGTAGGTTAGGGTGTGGAAAGAGTAAGAGGGAAAGGGAAGGGAGGGAAAAGGATGAGGTAGGGTGAGGGAAGGGAAAGGAGAAGTAGAGGGGCTAATGGAGGTAAAAGGTAAGAGAAAAGGGAGAGGAGATGGGAGAAATGAAGGGAAAGAAGGAGAAATATCCGCAAGAGGGTAAAAATCCGTATTTGAGCAGTATTTCCTGCGGCTGCGCGTCCCATATATCACGTGTATGTCACTTTCTTGTCACTATATGTGCGTCTGCCGTGTATGTGGTCAAGCGAAACGATGGGCGTCTCTACGTCACGAGGGACAATATGGCGGAGATGGGAGGGGGAGGAGAGAGGTGGGGTGAAGGAGCGGGAGAAGGAAGAAGGGAGGAGAGAGGTGGGGTGAAGGAGAGGAGAAGAGGAAGGGAGGAGAGAGGTGGGGGTGAAGGAGAGAGAAGGAGGAAGGAGGAGAGAGGTGGGGTGAAGGAGAGGGAGAAGGAAGGAAGGGAGGAGAGAGGTGGGGTGAAGGAGAGGGAGAAGGAGGAAGGGAGGGAGAGGTGGGGTAAGGAGGGGAGAAGGAGGAAGGAGAGGAGGAGAGGTGGGGTGAAGGAGCGGGGAGAAGGAGGAAGGAGGAGAGAGGTGGGGTGAAGGAGAGGGAGAAGGAGGAAGGGCAATTAGAAGAGAGAGGTGGGGTGAAGGAGAGGGAGAAGGAGGAAGGGAGCGGAGATGAGGTGGGGTGAAGGAGAGGGAGAAGGAAGAAGGGAGGAGAGAGGTGGGGTGAAGGAGAGGGAGAAGGAAGAAGGGAGGAGAGAGGAGCGAGGAGGGAAGGGAGAGAGGAGCGTGGAGGGAGAAGGGAGTAGAGAGGAGGGAGAAGGAATGAGAAAGTTGAGAGGAGAGAGCAGAGATGAGGGAGAAGAGAAGAGAGATGAGAGAGGAGGGAGAGAGAGGAGAGAGTAGAGGAAGAGCAGCGCAATTTACGGAGGCAAGGCGGGAGTGCGTTGTCTGTAGTGCGGGGCAGTAATGTAGCGTACGGAGTGCGTGTGGGAGCATAAACAGTAGATGGACGAGAGTAAAGGCCAATAAAAATTCCGTAATGTGTGTCACGGAGGAAGGGGGTAGGTGTCAGGGGAGGCTGCGGGAGAGGGGGGGGGTGCCAGGCGACGGAGAGAGAGAGAGGGGGGTGGGGGTGCCAGGGGACGGAGAGAGAGGAGGGGGGGGGGGGCCAGGTGACGGAGAGAGAGGAGGAGGGGGTGGGGGGCCAGGTGAAGAGAGAGAGAGGAGGGGGTGGGGGGTGCAGGTGAAGGAGAAAGAGAGAGGGGGGGTGGGGGGGGGGTGCCAGGTGACGGAGAGAGAGAGAGGGGTGGTGGGGTGCCAGGTGGTGACGGAGAGAGAGAGACGGGGGGGGGGGAGCCAGGCAGACGGAGAGAGAGAGAGAGGGGGTGGGGGTGCCAGGTGACGGAGAGAGGATGAGGAGGGAGGTGGGGTGCACGGTGACGGAGAGAGAGAGAGAGGGGGGAGTGGGGGGTGCCAGGCGACGGAAGACGAGATGAGAGGGGGGGGGGGTGCCAGGCGACGGAGAGAGAGAGAGGGGAGGTTTTTGGGGGTCCAGGTGACAGAGAGAGAGAGAGGGGGTGGGGGGGTGCCAGGGACGGAGAGAGAGAGAGGGGGGTGGGGGTGCCAGGTGACGGAGAGAGAGAGAGGGGGGGGTGGGGGTGCCAGGTGACGGAGAGAGAGAGAGGGGGGTGGGGGGTGCCAGGTGGACGGAGAGAGAGAGAGGGGGGGGTGGGGTTGCCAGTGTGACGGAGAGAGAGAGAGGGGGGTGGGGGGTGCCAGGCGACGAGAGAGAGAGAGAGGGGGGTTGGTGGGTTTGCCAGGCTGACGGAGAGAGAGAGAGGGGGGGGGTGGGGTGCAGGCTGACGGAGAGAGAGAGCGGTGGTGGGCGGTGGCCAGGTACGGAGGAGAGAGAGAGGGGTGGGGGTGCCAGGTGACGGAGAGAGAGAGAGGGGACAGCCAGTGACAGAGAGAGAGAGAGGAGACAGCCAGTGACAGAGAGAGAGAGAGAGGAGACAGCCAGTGACAGAAAGAGAGAGGAGACAGCCAGGGACAGAGAGAGAGAGAGGAGACAGCCAGTGACAGAGAGAGAGAGAGGAGACAGCCAGTGACAGAGAGAGAGAGAGAGGAGACAGCCAGTGACAGAGAGAGAGAGAGGAGACAGCCAGTGACAGGCATAGAGAGGAGACAGCCAGTGACAGACACAGAGAGGAGACAGCCAGTGACAGAGAGAGAGGAGACAGCCAGTGACAGACACAGAGAGGAGACAGCCAGTGACAGACACAGAGAGGAGACAGCCAGTGACAGACACAGAGAGGAGACAGCCAGTGACAGACACAGAGAGGAGACAGCCAGTGACAGACACAGAGAGGAGACAGCCAGTGACAAGAGAGAGAGAGAGGAGATAGCCAGTGACAAGAGAGAGAGAGAGGAGACAGCCAGTGACAAGAGAGAGAGAGAGGAGACAGCCAGTGACAGAGAGAGAGGAGAGAGCCAGTGACAGAGAGAGAGGAGACAGCCAGTGACAGAGAGAGAGAGGAGACAGCCAGTGACAGAGAGAGGAGGAGACAGCCAGTGACAGAGAGAGAGAGAGGAGACAGCCAGTGACAGAGAGAGAGAGAGAGGAGACAGCCAGTGACAGAGAGAGAGAGAGGAGACAGCCAGTGACAGAGAGAGAGAGAGGAGACAGCCAGTGACAGAGAGAGAGAGGAGACAGCCAGTGACAGAGAGAGAGAGAGGAGACAGCCAGTGACAGAGAGAGAGAGAGGAGACAGCCAGTGACAGACACAGAGAGGAGACAGCAGAGACAGACACAGAGAGGAGACAGCCACTGACAGACACAGAGAGGAGACAGCCAGTGACAGAGAGAGAAGAGACAGCCAGTGACAGAGAGAGAAGAGACAGCCAGTGACAGAGAGAGAAGAGACAGCCAGTGACAGAAAGAGGAGACAGTGAGTGATAGGGGGAGAGAAGAAACAGTGACAAAGAAAGGAGAGAGCTAATGACAAGTGAGAAAGGAGAGAGCTAATGACAAGTGAGAAAGGAGAGAGCTAATGACAAGTGAGAAAGGAGAATGCGAGTTACAAAGAAAGGAGAAAGCGAGTTACAAAGAAAGGAGAAAGAAAGTGATAGAGAGAAAGGAGTTAGAATCTTAAGGAGAATATTTACCTTGTTTGGACTTCTTTTTCTCTTTTTTGTTGGAGGCTCTTGGTGCTACAACCTTCAAAGGTACAGGTGTTCTTCCATTGGCTTCTGACTTGACCTTTATAGGTGGAACTTGTTCTGCTTTCTTTTTCTCTTTCGCTGCTTTCCTTTCAGCTCGCTTTTTGGCCTGCTTTTCTTCTTCTGCTCGGAGCCGTGCAGCCTCCATCTCTGTTGTGTGAAAAATGTTTTAGGCTGCTCTTTCAATGTCCAATTAAAAAAACTTATTTACGAGTATGTAGAAATGGTTGACGACTTAAATGTAATTTGTTATGATTGGGTAGAAGAGGGATATGTTGTGGAACCATACCAATGTATCTAAATAATTTTCCAGGGGCAGTGTTTAATCATGACTTGTATTAGCTTCATACCCCAATATCTACAGATAAATGAACACCTAAACAAACCTTCCTCTCTCTTAAGCTTCTGTAGTCTTTCCTTTTCCATCTGAATCTGTCTTTGTTTCAGGTGTGCTATAACGTTGCGAGCAGCGGCTTCACACTCTTTCTTGTTGAGGCAATCTCCAGCCACTTTCCTCAAAGTTGGGTTGAGATTGTTGCCCTTTAGGTCAAGCCACTTGAGTTTCCGTAATTGACAGAATGTCACTGGTAAATCTGTCAACTACAACATAGTTTGTATCAGAAAGAAAGAAAGAAAGAAAAAATCTTTCAAATATATATTTCTCTTAAGGGAATCCTATAATTACAACATAATCTGATACTTTCTGTCCTTCATCATGTATCTCCTTTGACCATGAATGTATCTCTCATAACTTGGAAATATCCAGGTCTATTATGTACAGAGGGCATTCACTAACATCACACTTTGTATCTGGCCAGAAGAAAGACCTCACATCTATTGCTTAGAAGCAATGCCATATTCCTATTTCTGTCCATTGATTCACACTAGAGTGCTCCGTCTATAATTAGAACTGTTCTCCGGCATGATTTTTAGTATTAAAGATTCAAAGTAGCTAAATGATTTTAAGGTGGTAGCTTTAGAAAGGATTAAGAAATATTTTAAAATTGTATTAAATTCTGGCAGTGCTGGGTTTTCACAGTGATGGGGTGGCAATGTGTGTTTTACCACCTTGTGTAAATGGAACTAGTATAGACTATGAACTTAACTGGAACCCTGAGACTTGACAATTTCCAAAACAACTTCTTGTATTTTCCTTCCTTCCAGTCATTTTTGAGTTTTTGGCCTTGGTATTCCTAAGCCTACTTCTGATCCTTATATCCACTGGCTGACCCCTCTTTACTTCTTGGGAAATTATTGACCCTTTGAAAACCCAAGCTCAAGAGTAAAGATGCATCAAAATCACTTAAATCTATACTCCTAATTTTGCTCACACTTTAGAAAACTGAAATTTGGCTTACCCACCTGATTGTTATACAAGTCAAGATACTGCAAATTTTGCAGGAGATGGATGTTCGAAGGGAGGTCTTTCAGCTTGTTGGAACTCAAATCAACACGTGTGACATTTGTCAAAGCAATTGCAAAGTTGGACGGTAAACTGGTCAGCTGGTTATTTGAAAGATCTATCTTGGTTGCCCTTGGCAATGCTGCCTGTTGGAAAAATACACAAATAAAATTATTTGCTACAATCTTATGCTTGGGATATAAAAATACACACCCATACACAATGATGTAAAGAAAGTTCTACAATGAGAAATTATTAAATGGTAATTTGCAGTCATTTAATAACCCCATGTGGGTTTTGAAAAAGAAAATTGGGGTCAAATTTTAAACTATACGATGTGAATGCTTGAAGCAGTCTAATTACAAAAATTTACATTCTTATTTCAAAACTGAGCCATATATTTAAAAGATAAGTGTACTATATATATGCTCACATCTGTAAACTCATGATTGTTTTTAGACCTTTGGTAGTTTCTTGCAGCTGTAGGTGTTGCCAGTGTACATAATTCTTTTCAACCTACTAATGACAGGTAACCCACCAGTGAGACATCTTGAGGATGCACCATTTCCGGGCATCTTGTATGAGATACTGTTGTTCTTGACAGGTTGCAGGGGGTGCCTCACATGTGATAGATAATGTAAGAACCTCAATTGCATCTGTTATGTCTACATGGATATTTCCAAGACGATTTCTTATTGAACATGTATCCACAAGTTACAACATGAGGTCATATAAAGATATGAAGTTATCATTAATTTCAATTACCTGGATTTGACATTATATATTCATGGAGGGAGTAGGAGATTTGTGAAAAGAGGGAGAGGGAGAGAGACAAAAGCAAAATGAAAACAAAAGCTGAGACTAAGGAGAGAGGAAGGTAGATACACTGTCAGACAGAATGATAGACAGAGAGGTAGGCAGGTCGGCAGAGATAGATGAATAAATAAATTTATTAATACAGATATATACATAATATATATATGCACACATATACATATATATATACATATACATATACATATGTATGTATACATATACATATGTATGTATACATATACATATGTATGTTATATATACATATGTATGTATATATATACATATGTATGTATATATATACATATGTATGTATATATATACATATGTATGTATATATATACATACGTATGTATATATATATACATACGTATATATAT